>NW_007734343.1:23055-24093 GCF_000696425.1 Galeopterus variegatus | reverse complement strand
GACACTGAGGGTTGCGATCCGTTGCCGGTCACGAAAAAAGACAAAAAGGAAAAAAAAAAAAAAAAAAGAATGTATTATGTTCTAACTGAGCTCTTCAGAGGGTGGGGTTTCTCTCAAAGGAAAATTGGGGTGCTTGTCAAAAGGAGGAGAAAAAGAAGCAGGCACTTGTATCATTCATTTCTGCTTCTCCTTTGTAACCTAGCATTGTAACTGGCAAATGGAAACTCCTCAAAAATGTTGGGTAAAAGAATTAAATCAGATGGCTCAGCAGTTACCACTCTTTTTTGTGTCTTTAAACTTATTTTAATAATCTAGCTCCAACTTATGTTTGACAAATAGACACGTGTTTTTTTAAACAGTTATCCACCTTTTACTCAAGAAGGGAATTCTCACATTTCAACCTAGTATCTCAGTATAACTGGATAACCTCATCCCACTCAGAAATAGGCCAGATTCCATTGGGCTGCACATTGGGGGGAGAGTGCTTCCAGTCCCACGTCTTCACAGGAATCTTCCAGGTCTTACCATAGTTGGCTTCAATGTATTCAATGGTTTCACAGGGCACATGAACCTTCATGTCTACAAATTCAGTCCAGCACAGTGTAAACTTGGGAAACATGTACCTGCAGCAAAACAGGGGCAATATGGGGTTAGGATTCAACATGGAAAGTCTGGCTAAGGAACCCAGCTCCTAGTGTATCCTTGGCTGAAGGATAGCCCTCTCCCTCTCAATCATTTGGGGAGACAAGAGTGGACAGCATCCCTTTCTTCTTCTAATGTTAACACCCCCAATTTTCCTCCCCTATTCCCAGTCTTTCTGGTTGAGGAGGGACAGACCCCACCCCTAAGCTCCAGAGATGGGTAAAAAAGACCCAGGCCAGGCCAGTGCAATCAGGGATGGAAACATATTCAAGTCAGGCAAATGAAAGTCAGCCCTGGGATTTCTGTTGGAACTAATAGGGGAAGAGGTGTCAAAGCAAAAAATTGCCAAAAGATGGAGGAAAATGAATTTTTTTTTTTTTTTTTTTTTTTTTTTTA
>NW_007734343.1:10086-22929 GCF_000696425.1 Galeopterus variegatus | reverse complement strand
AAAAAAATTGCCAAAAAAGGGGGGAAAAAAATTTTTTTTTTTTTTTTTTTTTTTTTTTTACAACCTGGGCTTCCAAACGATAGAGAGTAAGCATAATTCCAAATTGAATTCCCAAACTTCTCCTTTGGTTACATACGTTATGTGATCCCACCTGTGGTTTTTGCCTTTCTTTCTTTAATCTCAAATGCTAAAAAACATCTCCAGACCAGCCGAAGGAATATTAGTTACAATGAATTTATATCTATTGCAGAACTAAGTCAATTAGTAGGTAAGTTTCAGAAATTAAACCAAAACATATTTCTTAAAGGTATCTTGTATCAAACAGATTAAGTTCTATATTATAACAGAAAGCTAAAACTGGCAGGTCTGTTCTATTTATTTTAATTTCGTATTCTAGCCTTATATTCTGCATTGTTTTTTTTAAGGAATGTTTCTTTTCTCCACAACATGGGAAGAACTTTCAGTAATGAGACTTGAAGTGGCAACAGAAAAGATCACAGAAATTTAAAATATCAGAGAATTAAAGAAAGAATAGGGAAAAGCCAGATTTCAAAGTGTAATCATATCATGGAAATAATATCTAACTGGGATATTCTCCAAGGTCAGTTCTCATATATTTTCCTTTTGAATATTATGTTTTACCACCAAATAAACATAAAGCCACACATAAAAATTAGAGGCTGAACAGATTCTAAAGAAAGCAACAAGTCCCTTCTATCCAAACCAATGGGCGCTGACAGTTAATGGGCAATTCCAGCTGGCTTCTGTGAAAAGATGGCCACAGCTAATCTCATAGCTGAGGAAGAAATAAGATGCAGTTTAGCCCCACCACCTGCTGGTGCCAATTTCACTCTGCACACTCATACTCATGGAATTGTTTATTTTGTCATCAGACATATCCATCCATCACCAGCCTCCACCCTCCCCAATCAGATGCTGGTCTGCCGAATGTCCACCTGTCCTGTCCTATCAAGTTGACACAATGAAGTTGAATTGAGACAAAATTCATGTTCTATCTAGTAACACAGACCAGAAAACTTCCTTCTTCTGAGTATTAGCCTCTACAGTGTCGTCAAAGAGCTGAAAGAGACAAAAATAATAGATCCAGGATAGACAAGATGGAAGAAAATAGTACAAATTATACAAAAGCAATATTTTGAACAGTGAAGGATTTATGAGCAAAACCAAAACATTTAAAACATATAAACAATGTGAAAGTAAACACAATTTAATTCAAATGTTAATTTTTGTTACTAAACAGAAACATCCCTAAACTCTTTGTAGTTTTCTTTTCCCCAATATTTTTTAATCCACTCATCAAAAAGAAAATCCAAGCTTCTTAGAAGAAGAAAGATGAACAAACCATAAAATGTAAAAACTAATTGAAAAATAGGACTTCAGGGGGTGGGCAGAGGAGGGGGTGAGTAACAGAACAGCATCTGCCATGTACCCTGTCCAGGTTACTAGTAAATAATCATTAAGACTAAAATACACCATGGGTCTGCAATGTTACCTTGGCTTTTAAAACTATGATTAAGTTCAGTAAGCAGTTTGTATTTTAAGGCCCTGGGATAGGATCCAAAATGTGAACAGATTTAAATTTAGACTAAGGCAACCCTAAATCAGAACATAAGTTTAAGGGACCTTATTATTAAACAAACAAAAACCCTTCCATCCATTTTCTTTTTCATAGCACTTATACTTCATTTTTGCATAAGCTAGTAGTTAGAATTAATAGCTAGTTGGAGTAGACCTTTTTTTCCCCTCCTCACAGATATCCTTAAAATCTATAAAACTACTTGGTTGTGGTTGGATAAAATAATTTATCAGTTTATTTGTACAATCTACGAACATAATGCTAAATGAGAAGGAAGCTCTTCCACCATCCTAAGACAACACTGATTTTATTATTATTTAGCTAATCTAAGTGAGATAGAAACTATTAATTACAATTGAACCTGACCCTTTTAAACATGAGTGTTCATTAAACTCTGGAGTTGGGATAGCAGAAGCATTTTTTTCACAGGAACTTCCTGCAAAACAATGCACAGTTTATTCTCATTAGCAATTTTGTCTCTTCTTCTAACTCTTAATTTCTTTTTCTTCTGTTATTCCAGTACCTAAGCCCTCTAGCATACTGTTTAATAGAAGCAGGCCTAGCATACATTGTTTTCTTCTGATTTTAATGGAAAGGCTTTGTATTAGGGTCCTCCAGAGAGAAAGAACCAATAGGATATGTTTATACATACAAGAGTGAATTTATTAAGAGAATTAGCTCATGTGCATCTGCAAACTGGATACTGCAAGTGTGGCTCAGTCCAAGTTGAAGGCCCCCAAATTAGGTAAGCTGATAGTTTCCTTGGTGTAAGTCATGGAACCCAAAAGCTGAAGTCTCGAGCTCTGTTATCCACAGACAAGAGAAGAGTGTATCCCAGCTCCAGTGGATAGAGACAGAGATTCACCTTTTTTCTGTTTTTTGTTCTCTCCAGGCCTCCAGTGGATTGGATGGTTCCTGCCCACATTGAAGGCAGGTCTTTCCCACCCAGTCCACTCAGTCTCTCATGTTCATCTCTGCTGGAAACACCCTTGTAGAAACACCTAAAAAAATAACTTTACCAGGTTTCTTGGCATTCCTTAATCTGACCAAGTAGACACCTAGAATTAATGTTCACAGGCTTCTAAAGTTTTATCATTAAATATGACTGCTCACTCTAGATTTTTGTTATACTCCCTTTATCAGGTTAAAGAAATTACAGATCTCTTTTTATCCAAGTTTGCTAAAAGGCCTTTTTTTTCCCTTTAGGTTATTAAATTTCTTAAAAATTTATTAAGCTTTAAATGTCATCTATTAAAATAAGTGTTTTTCTTTTTAATCTTTAATCCTTTAATGTGAAGAATTACACTAATGCCTATATACTATACAAAATTCTGCTCATTTAGGATATTTTCCTCTGTGTTCACTGACACTATAATTTCCCTTCTTAAAAAAGTTTTGATACTACCCACGTCCAGTTTTGCTATCAGTCTCATAAAAGGAGTTGCTTAGTTTTTTCTTTTTTCTATTTTCTGAAATAGGTTTTATAATAATAGGGATAATCTATTTTGTGAAGGTATGGTAAAACTTTCTTGTAAACTTTCTAGGTCTTAATGTCTTTTGGTAGGGAAAAGAGGGAGAAGGGAAGATTTCTGATTACTTATTCAGTTTCTCGAATGACAGTATAGATTATCTAGATTTTCTTGAGTTGATTTTGGTATTTATATTTTTCTAGAAAATTTTATCATTTTCACATTTTACCTACTTATCATATTTATTCACCTAAAGTTATCCATAGCATTTTCACAGAGAGTCACTAACACAACTAATAACACAAACTAAAGCCAGACATCCTGAGTTTGAGCACTGAACACTGTCTTTATTTTTCACTTCTTTTTTGTAATCTGTCTTGCTAGATGTCTATTTTACTAGTTTTTAAATTAATTTTTTTAAGAACCAGCATTTGGATATGTTAGTCTTTGATACTGTTTGTGTTCTATTTCATTATTTTCTTCTCTTGGCTTCCTTCCTTCTTCAATTTCCTTAGGTTGACTCTATTGCTCTTTTGTTTTTCTCAGTTGAATGTTTAATTTTTTAAAAATCTATTTTTTCATACTTAATGTTTTTAAGGCTATAAATTTCTCTCTACCCCTTTAACCACATCCTGTAAATTTTAATATGTAGTACATCATCATCTTTGAGTCTTAAATATTTTATAACTTCTACTATAATTTCCTTTTTAACTCATAAGTTATTTTTCTTTGAGTCTTAAATATTTTATAACTTCTACTATAATTTCCTTTTTAACTCATAAGTTATTAAGGACGGTGTTTTAAAGTTTCCAAACATTTTAAAGATGTCTTTTAATTGTTGGTTTTGAATTTAATTCCATTGTGGTCACAGAATGACGTCTATTGAAACAACGTGTAGTTTTTTTTCCCTTTAATCTACTGATGTGGAGAATTACACATACAGAGGAAGATTTTTATTAATGCTTTGAAATGTACTAAAATTGCCTTTTCCGGCCCGTGGCTCACTCAGTAGAGTGCGGTGCTGATAACACCAAGGCCACGGGTTCGGATCCTATATAGGGATGGCCGGTTTGCTCACTGGCTGAGCGTGGTGCTGACAACACCAAGCCAAGGGTTGAGATCCCCTTACCGGTCATCTTTAAAAAAAAAAAAAAATTGCCTTTATGATTTACTATGTGATCAACTTTTGTAAATGTTCTGTTTATAGTTCATAAGGGGCCGGCCCGGTGGCGCACTGCTACAGTGCACCGCTTGGGAGTGCAGCGGCGCTCCCGCCGAGGGTTCGGATCCCACATACAGACCGGTTCCCGCTCACTGGCTGAGTGAGGTGTGGGAGCAACACTGAGGGCTGCGATCCCGTTGCCGGTCCCGGTCTGGTACGGGCGCAACACTGAGGGTTGCGATCCGTTGCCAGACACGAAAAAAGACAAAAAAAAGACAAAAAGGAAAGTATATTCATCATTTGCTGGGTGAAGACTTATATGATGGTACTTCAAAATGTTCATGGAAAGATTTGTACTACCTTTTAACTCTACTTTTCCATGAACTTTTTGAAGTACCCTCATATATATCAAATCGATCAAGACTATTAATTTTGTCCATATCTTCAATATTATTACTAATTTCTTTGTTTAAACCAGCAGTTTTTAAAATAAAAGTATATCAAAATCTCCCATCACAATTGTGGACATGTCAGATTCATTAGAATTTCATTATTTTTGATTTATATTTTTAAAGGTCATATTGTTAATTATACAAGCTCATGAATCTTCTTGGTGGACTTGAAAGGTTATGTTGCGTGCTTTCTAATCCTTTAATATCCATCCTTCTCCCCCATTGCCAAAATTCTATTTTGTCTGATATTAATATTATAGCACCAGTTTTTCTTGTTAATAGTATTGGAGTCTATCTTTTTCTATCCCTATAATTTTCAACCTTTCTGTGTGATTTTGCTTTGGGTGTGCCTTTTGCAAGCATTATACAGCTAATTTTGTTTTCCCACTTCGTAATCTTCGTCTTTCCACAGGTTAACTTAATCTGTATAATTTACAATGACAAATTATACATTGGACTTATTTTGAACTCTAGAGCAGACTGCCTAAGTTCAAATACTGGCTTTACCAATTATTAATTGCATGACCTTGGCCAATCTCTTTTTGCCTTAATTTCCTCATCTGCAAAATGAGGATACCAATAATAGTACCCATGCCTCAGGGGGATGTTAGTGTAAAATGAATAAACAATGTAAAGTAGTCAAAACAGTGTTGAACACATAGTAAGAGCTGTAACAATGTTGGCTGATGTTGTTATAATTATTTTTACATGCTTTCATTTTGCCATACTTTTTTTTTTGACCCCATCCTCCACCTTTCCTGTTTTCATTTGGATTGATAAAGGTTTATATATTCCCTTTTGTCTCTGCTTGTTTGGAAGCTTTAGACAATATTTCTATTCTAGTTACTGTTTATGTTTAAACATACTTCACTATAACATTATCTATTAAAGACTACGGGCCAGCCCCCTGGCTCACTCGGGAGAGTGCGGTGCTGGGAAAGCTGAGGCGGCAGGTTCGGATCCTACATAGGGATGGCCGGTGCGCTCACTGGCTGAGTGTGGTGCGGACGACACTGAGCCAAGGGTTGAGATCCCATTACCGGTCCAAAAAAAAAAAAAGACTAAATTTATGCAGAATCTCTATCTTCTTTCTAAACCTGGGACTTAGTATACTTTATTGAACACCGACGTATCACTTTCTCCCCAACTTATTACTGGTGCAAGTTTTCCTTTTTTATTATTTTTCTTTTAACATTTATTTGTACATATTTATGGGGTACAGTGCATTGTTTCAATAAATGCATATACTGCACAATAATTCACTCAGGGTAGACAGCATAGTTTTGTACCCATCAGTCTGCCATTTTTCCTCCACCCCCCACCCCCTTTGGTAACTATTGTTCTACTCTATACTTCTATGAGAACAATTTTTATATTTTTTAGAATCCACATGGGTGATATCATGTGGTATTTGTCCTTTTGTGCTTCACTTACTTCACTTAACATGATGCTTTCCAATTCCACCCATGTTGCTACAAATGATCGGATATCATTTTTTAAAAATAGCTGAGTAGTATTCCATTGTGTATATATACCAGTTATTTTTATCCATGGATCCACTGATGGACATTTAGGTTGATCCCATGTATTGGCTATAGTGAATAGTGTTGAGATGAACATCGGAATGCAGGTGTGTTTTTGATGTAATGATTTCATTTCCTTTGGGTCTGTACATAGTAGTGAGATAGCTAGGTTGTAGGGTAGATCTATTTTTAGTTCTCTGAAGAAACTCCATTCTGTTTTCCACAGTGGCTGTACCAATTTACACTTTCACCAGCCATGTATCAGAGTTCCTTTTTCTCCACATCCTCACTAGCATTTATTATTTTTTGTCTTGTTGATAACAGCCGTTCTAACTAGAGTGAGTTGATTCTTGCATATGGTGAGAGATAGGGGTATAATCTCAGTCTTCTGCAGTGGATATCATTTTCCCAGCACCATTTGTTGAAGAGGCTGTCCTTTCCCCATTGTATGTTTTTGACACCTTCGCTGAAAATCAGTTGGTTGTGAGTGGGTTTATTTAAGGGCTCTCTATTCTACTCCATTAGTCAATCTATCTGCTTTTATGCCATTACCATGCTGTTTTGGTTACTATACTCTTATAGTATACTTTGAAAGCAGGAAATGTGATGCCTCTAACGTTGTTTGTCTTGTTCAAGACTGCTTTCACTATATGGGGTCTTTTGTGGTCCCATACAAATTTTAGGACTGTTTTTTCTAATTTCTGTCAAGAATGTCATCGGTAATTTGATAGGGATTGTGCTGAATGTGTAGACTGCTTTGGGTAATATGGACATTTTGATGATATTAATTCTTCTAACCCATCAACATGGGATATCTTTCCATCTGTTTGTGTCCTCTTCAATTTTTTTCACCATTGTTTTAAAGTTTTCATTATAGAGGTCTTTCACCTCCTTGGTTAAATTTACTCTTAGGTACTTCTTTTTTTTTTAGGTAGCTATTGTGAATAGGATCACTTCATTGATTTCTTCTTCAGCTATTTGGTTGTTGGCATATAAAAAGGTCTTAATTTTTGTGTGTTGATTTTGCATCCTGTCACTTTACTGAATTCATTTATTAGTTCTAGTAATTTTTTAGTGGAGTCTTCAGGTTTTTTTATGTATAGAGTCACATCATCTGTAAATAGGGACAGTTTAGCTTCCTCCTATCCTATTTGGATGCCCTTTATTGTTTTCTCTTGTCTTATTGCATAGGCTAGAATGTCTAGTACTATGTTGAATAAGAGAGCAGAAAGCAGGCATCCTTGGTTTATTCAGATCTTAGAAGAAAAGCCTCCAATTTTTGTCCATTTAGTATAAGCTGTGGGCCTACTGTATATGGCTTTTATTATATTGAGGTACATTCCTTCTGTACATAATGTGTTGAGTGTTTTTATCATGAAAAGGTGCTGAATCTTATCAAATACTTTTTCTGTGTCTATTGAAATAATCATATGGTTTTTTTCCTTCATTCTGTTGATATGATGTATTATGCTTGTAGATTTGCATATGTTGAACCATCCTTGCATCTCTGGCATGAGTCCCACTGAATCATGGTGTATGATTTTTTTTATTGTGTTGCTGGATTCTGCTTGTTAGTATTTTGTTGAGGATTTTCATGTCTGTGTTCATTAAGGATATAGGTCTGTAGTTTTCTTTTTTTCAATGTGTCTTTTTCTGGTTTGTTATAAGGGTAATGCTGGCCTTGTAGAATAAGTTTGAAAGTATTCCCTCCTCTTTGATTTTCTGGAAGAGTATAAGAACAGTTCATATTAGTTCTTCTTTAAATGGCTGGTAGAATTCAGCAGTGAAGCCATCTGGTCCTAGGGTTTTCTTTGTTGGAAGACTTTTTAATTACTGCTTTAATCTCATGCTCATTATTGGCCTAGTTCTTCATGATCCAGTCCTGGTAAGCTGTATGTGTCCAGGAATTTATCCATTTCCTCTAGGTTTTCCAGTTTGTTTGCATATAGTTGTTCATAGTAGTCTGTTATGATCCTTTGTATTTCTGTGGTATCAGTTGTAATGTCCTCTTTTTCATTTCTAATTTTGAGTCTTTTTTCTTTATCAGCCTAGCTAAAGGTTTTGTTTATTGACTTATCTTTTTGAAAAACCAACTCTTTGCTTCACTGATCTTTTGTATTGTTTTTTTAAATCTCTAATTCATTTATTCCTGCTCTGATCTTTGTTATTCCTCTCCATCTACTGATTCTGGATTTAGTATGTTCTCATTTTTCCAGCTTCTTGAGGTGTAACATTAGGTTATTTGAAGTCTTTCTTCTTTTTTCAGATGTAGGGATTTATTACGATAAACTTCTTAGAACTGCTTTCCCTGTATCCCATAGGTTCTGGTATGTTGTGTTTTCATTTTCATTTATCTCCAGAAATTTTTTAATTTCCTTCTTGATTTTTTCTCTGACCAATTTGTTGTTTGGAAGCATATTAGTTCCATGTACTTGTATGGTTTCTAGTGTCCCTTTTGTTGTTGATTTCTAGTTTTATTCCATTGTGGTCAGATAAGGTAGTTGATATGATTTCAATTTTTAAAAATTTGTTGAGACTTGTTTTGTGTCCTAACATATGATCTATTCTAGAGAATGTCCCATGTGCTGCTGAGAAAAATGTGTATTCTTCAGCTGTTGGATGAAATGTTCTATGTCTGTTAGGTCAAACCAGCCTATAGTAGAGATTAATTCTGTTTCCCGGTTAATTTTCTGTCTGGATGATCTGTCCTTTGCTGAATATGCAGTGTTAAAGTCCTCAACTATTATTGTGCTGGGGTCAACCTCTCCCACTAGATCTGACAGTAATTACTTTATATAACTGTGTGCTCCAGGGTTGGGTGTGTATATATTTAGAATTGTTACATCCTCTTGTTGAATTGATCCCTTTATCATCATATAATGATCTTCCTTTTCTTTTTTTACTTTCCTTGGCTTGAAGTTTATTTTATCTAATATAAGTATAGCTACTCCTGCTCTTTATTGGTTTCCATTTGCATGAAATGTCTTTTTCCATCCCTTCACTTTCAGCCAGTGTGTGTCTTTATTGGTTAAGTGAGTTTCTTTTAGGCAGTGTTTCCTTGGTTCTTGTTCTATAATCCATTCAGCCACTCTGTGTCTTTTAATTGGGGCATTTAATCCACTTACACTTAGGGTTATTACTGATATATAGGGACTTGTTACTGCTATTTTGCTAATTTTTTTTCCCAGTTGTTCTGTGGATCCTTTTCTCTGGTCTTACTACCTTCTGGTTTTAGTGGTTGAGTGGTTTTCTGTAGCATTACATTTTGCTTTTGTACTATTTTTAGTATGTCTCTTCTAAGTTTTTATGTTATGGTTAACATGACACAAAAGACGGGCCGGCCCGGTGGCGCACTGGATAAGTGCGCCGCTTGAGAAGCGCGGCGGCGCTCCCGCCCGAGGGTTCGGATCCCACATACAGACCGGTTCCCGCTCACTGGCTGAGCGAGGCGTGGGAGCAACACCGAGGGTTGCAATCCCGTTGCCGGTCCCCGGTCCGGTACGGGGGCAACACTGAGGGTTGCGATCCGTTGCCGGACACGGAAAAAGACAAAAAAAAAAAAAAATGACACAAAAGACATGTTATAGTATGACAAATTATTTTAGACTAATAAGAAGAAACATAAAACCAAAGCAAACTCTATGCTTTGGCATCATTCCCCCCATCCCCCCACCCACTTTTTGACAATTTGTTGTTTCAAGACATATCTTTTAACATTGCCTTTCTCTTATATGGTTGTTGTGTTTGTTAGTATCTTGTTAGGTTTGTCCTTTAGTCTTCATACTAAGGATGTAAATGGTTTATTCTCTACCCTTATGACATTAGACTATTCTGAGGTTGCCCATGAATTTACTTTACTAATGAGTTATGGATCTTCAAATGTTTTCTTGTTGCTTTTTTGCATTGTTGTCTTTCAGAGTGAAGAACTCCATTTAGCACTTTTTGTAGGGTAGGTCTAGTGTTGATGAATTCCTTTAGCTTTTGTTTATCTGGGAAAGCCTTTATTTCTCCTTCATATTTGAAGATTAGTTTTGCTGGACACAGAATTCTTGGCTGACAGTCTTTCTCCTTCAGCACTTTGAATATATCATCCCATTCTCTTCTGGCCTGTAGGGTTTCTACAGAGAAATCCACTGAAAGACCTATTGAGGGTCTGTTGAATGTTATGTGTTTCTTTTCTCTTACTGCTTTCAATATTCTCTGTTTTTGATTTTTGATAATTTGATTATGATGTGCCCCTGGGGTTTTCCTCTTTGGATTGAATTTGACTGGTAACCTCTGAGCTTCCTGTATCTTGGATGTATGCCTGGATGCTGTCATCTTTATTTTCAGCCATTATTTTCTTGAATATGCTTTCTACTTCTCTTCCTTTTTCCTCTCCTTCAAGTATGCCAATTATGTGGAGGTTATTTTGCTTGAGGAAGTCCCATATATGCTGCATTTCTGTTTCATTTTTTATTCCTTTTTCTTTTTGCTCCTCTGATTGGATAATTTCATGTGTTGTACCTTTGAGCTCAGTGATTCTTTCCTCTGTTTGATAAAGTCTGTTGTTGAAGCTTTCTAGCAAGTTTTCAATTCAGGTAATTTATTCTTTATTTCTAGAGTTTCTATTTGATTTTTTAAAATTGACTCTATTCCTTTGTCAAGTATCTCATTATGCTCCTGAATTATTTTCCAGATATTGTTTAATCTTCTATTTGTATTTTCTTGACTCCCTGAACATCCTTTAGAGGGTTATTCTGAATTCTCTGTCAAACATTTCGTAGATCTGCTATTCTTCTGCATCCATTGCTGGTGGTGTTTTATTTGCTTCATTTGGTGGCAATATATTTCTCTGTCCATTCTCAGTCTTTGTGTCTTTACATTGATGCCTAGGTGTTTGAGGAGACTGCCTTTGCTGCTGATTCTCTGGGGAATGCTTTTTGTGCAGATCACTTCCGGGTCTATGGAAATTCTGGCCCAAGACAGAGTGTTTCCTGCAGATTGAACTTCCCACAGTTCTACTGTCCTGACCAATTTCCACTGAGACCAGCTGCCCATACTGCATTCAATGTTCCCCTGGTGGGCCAGCCTTCCCCTGCATTCCAACTGCTTCCTGTGGGGCAGATAACGTTCATGTCCCTTACTATAACTCACTGGCCTCTGGGTGGCTCTTTTCTCCAGTCAGCTGTGGTTGATTATTTGCTCTCATGTGGGCCTCGGCAAATTTTGCCAGTGGCCTCTATGGCCTGTAGGCTGGTATGGTGTGTTCAGAAGCCCTCCTCTCCCCTGCAGACTCCACGCAGGTTTGGAGGCTTTTTCCAGCTTTGATCTGTGTCTCTTCCTCCGTACCAAGCTGGCTCAGAACAGGCACTGTCCCTACAACCTCTCACCATTGCCTTTCACACCTTCATGAACTCCACAGGTCTCTTCTCCTCTTCCCCTAGCTCAAGCGGTTCCATGTTGGCAGTCTTTGCTTTTTAATAGTTGTAAACTGGTTAGTTGTGGGAGGGGGAAGTTGAGTCACTGACTCAAGTTTTCCTTTTTTGACCTTTTTCTTTTTAATACATTAAGTTAGCTGTCATTTTTTTTCTAGCAATGGTTAGCAAATTTACTGATGTACTTTATCCATTTTTATTTTCACCACCATTTCATATATATGTCTTCTTTCTGTGTTCTTTAATATGTCTCTAGGTGTGGATATGTGAACATAAACTTTCTTAGTCTTTGTATATATGTTAATGTCTTTATTTTGACCTCACTCTTGAATGTTAATTTTAACTGCACACAATATTGTAAGTTGACAGTTATTTCTCCTCAGTTTTTTTTTTTTTTTTCCTTTTTGTCTTTTTTCGTGACCGGCAACGGATCGCAACCCTCAGTGTTGCGCCCATACCGGACCAGGACCGGCCACGGGATCGCAACCCTCGGTGTTGCTCCCGCCCCTCGCTCAGCCAGTGAGCGGCCGGTCTGTATGTGGGATCCGAACCCTCGGCGGGAGCGCCACCGCGCTTCCCAAGCGGCGCACTATAGCAGTGCGCCACCGGGCCGGCCCTTCTCCTCAGTTTTTGGAAGATGTTACTCCTTTGCCTTCTGACCTCTACTGTTAGTAAGGTATACGTGATGCTCCTTTCTGAGCAATCTATTTTCTCTGGTAGCCAGTAAAACTTTTTGGTTTTGATACTGGTTTCCTTAAGAAGTAGCTTAGATTTATTATTTATCCTGCTTGTCTTTAATTTAGAAATTATCTTTAAATAGTGCTTCTTCATCATTTACTCTATTCTTTTTTAGCTCAGTGATGTCTTTTAGACATATTCATATTTGTGTTTGCAGCAAAGGGTGTGCGGCAAAGTAAGGAATTACTGTGTCACATTAATCATAAGTCATCACCATCTATCTTGCCCTTAAACAGTCATCTAAGAATCAGATTTAACTCTTAAAAACAAAACTCACAGTATGCTGCCTAGATTTTTTTTTTTTAACCATTTCTTCCACTAAACCTCTCACAATCCCACTACATATAATACAGAAGCAAAAGGAGGAATAGAGGAATTGCTAACATACTTTTCAGAGCCCAGGCTAGAATACAGTCTGAGATCTTTTTTTTTTTTTTCCTTTTTGTCTTTTTTCGTGACCGGCAACGGATCGCAACCCTCAGTGT
>NW_007734343.1:4430-6807 GCF_000696425.1 Galeopterus variegatus | reverse complement strand
GCGCAACACCGAGGGTTGCGATCCCGTTGCCAGTCCCCGGTACGGGTGCGACACCAAGGGTTGCGATCCTGTTACCGGTCAGTAAAAAAGACAAAAAGGAAAAAAAAAAAAAGACTTTCTCCATATTCCTCATACTATTAATAAACTTCTCTATTATTAAGCCACACTTCCTTGCTGTTGTTTCTAGATAGAATTGATTTGATACCTCAACTATAGATTACACAACTTCAATAACTGTACTACTGATAGAGTACTTCAATATTTGTTTCATGGTCTAGATTATGAAAGCCTTGAGAGCAGAAACTAAGTTATATTCACATCAGTATCCTTAGCACACAGAAGTTAGTATATACATTTTGCAGAAATGGAGTGCTAAATTATATTGCAGCCACACTGGGATGAGAGTGTAGTCCACACAGGATGAATCCAAATTTTCTGAAGATTTATCCAATAAGCAGAAACCACAAATATCAGAAGGTATAAGGAACCTACTACCAGCCCAAGGGATAGTAGATTTCCTACCACGGTATATACAGCAGTTGCTGTATTACCCTGACAATGTTTTCATGGAGGGTGTATTAACAATATGACAGAGATCGTGGCACCAACATAGTGTACAGATAAGAACACAGGCTCTGAAATGATACAAACCTAGGTCTTAGTCTCAGCTCTGCCTTAATTTCCTCGTGCATAAAATGAAGGATAAAATGAGGATAGTAAAATCTCCCTTAAAAACTTGTTCTGAGGGCTAAATGAGATAATTGATATAAAAGCGTGGTACAGTGCCTAGCAGACAGTAAGTATTCAATAAATGATTATTATTATTACCTCTCAAACTTCTGGCCTTTACCCACATCAACTCATTCAGATGGGAAGGAAAGAAACAACCCCAAGAAATCTATGCAGTATCTATAGGAACTGTAAAGTTGTGGAATAAAAACTTCATATCCTAGAGGCACAGTTATTATGTTCATCAATCTTTATTAGTGGTGACTTGTACTCTGGAGAAGAAAAATAGATACTTAAAAAAAAACCCTAGACAATATTTAAAAATGGAATTTGGATTTTAAGTGAAAGAATGGCTTCAGGTAAAGCAGAGAAAGCCTGAGAACTAAGGATGGAATGAGTATCATGAGACCTGGGGAAAAAATGCTTACCAGGAGAATAAAATAATCCAAGCTACTACTGTGTTGAAGGTACTATGCTTTGTGCTAGTGCAACACAGCAGTAATAATAACAGTAATAATAATGACAAAGTAATGACAGCAGCAGCAGTAGCTAATACTTCTAATAATGTTCCAGGTACTGTTTTAATGCATTACATGCATTAACTCACTTAACCTATTAACATTTGAAAGAAAGCATTTAGGCTTAAGATTCAAACAGGTCTGGAGTTAAATCTTGGCCCTGCCTTTAATGGCCAATGACGTTGAGTAAGTTATTTAATTTCTCTGAGCTTTCATTTCCTCATATCTAACTGGGGGTGAGAATACCTAACCTGCAGGGATAATATGACGATTATCTGAGATTATACACATAAACTATCTATTGTAATGCCTGCTATCTAGCAGATACCCTGGTAGCTATATCTTTATTATTGCTGTTAATATTATAATTATTATTAAATTTTAGGACAAAAGACATCATTCTGTAAGCATACAGAGTTTAAGTTTAGGAACAGGATATCTTTTTTCTTCCTTTCTGAGTTCCTATTATTAAATTTTAGGACAAAAGACATCATTCTGTAAGCATACAGAGTTTAAGTTTAGGAAGAGGATATCTTTTTTCTTCCTTTCTGAGTTCTTCAGCCTTTTAAAAAAATAGTAAACATTCTATGTTATTAAGTTTTTCTAAGGATGAACTATATATGAATAAAAAATAGAATATTATAAAGATAAAAAGACCCTTAGACTAACTTTAAAGGTTTTGGTGTGGCTTCTTCCCCCTAGGAATAGCAGTGTTAAAAATACTACATTTACTTAAAGTAAATAGTGCTGAAAAGAATGAAAATGGCATATGGCTAGAGAATCTTCCAAAGAAACTACTCTTCACAGCCATCTCCTGTTCTTTTCTCTGCCTTTTAAGGTCACAGTAACATGATAGAAAATCTGGGACTCACACCATCTGTCCAGACAGTTCTATCACTGCTCATTTCTCTTGTTAGATAATCGGAACACTTCACACTTCCCAAACACAGTGGTACTATAAAGAGCAGTTAAAACAGAATGAAAGAAGCTTTTTCTGTCCAGAAATGTAGTAGTTGGAAATGAACAGTTCTTTTGAGGTTTGTGGGTTTCAGATCATGTCAGTGAGAAGAAAAATTCAAGCCTTAGAAAAAAATTTAAGAATAACAGGATTCTAATGCTCTAGTAAGTAT
>NW_007734343.1:2390-3372 GCF_000696425.1 Galeopterus variegatus | reverse complement strand
TTTTTTTTAAGCCTCTAAATTAGACATCAAATTTGGCATCTCTATCATATTCTGAATAAACAAACTGTAGCTGAGTGTCAAAAACACTTATTCCCTCTCTCCATTCATCTAGCCACAATGACAGTGTCAATTATATACTCATTAACATACTAATTTCTAAGTGTCTTTCAATTAGAGCTTACTCAGCATGGTTAAGTTTGTTGTCATAAAGCAAAATAATTTTTTGTAACAGATAAAAGTTTCCAGAGTATGCGCTGTGATCAATGTCAACTTGGGGGTATTTTATTACTTTGAGAAAAAGGTTTGGATTATTCTCAAACCTCCAGAACAAGTTTAATGTTACATGAAGACTCCTTGCCTTCAGATAAAGATTCAGGGATCCCAGTATGGCGTGTCAAAGTACCCATGAGGAACCAGTCTGAGTTTGGAATTCTTCCTCTGTTTAAAGAGTACTCTCTTTTGTGCTTAATAGCGCAAATTTATTTACTGACAGAAGCCCCAGTCTCAACTAGTTAGTGAGGTAAATTTATGCCCCTGGTCATATGAGTACCATAATAATGGCAGTAATGATAATAATTACATTAGTAATCATAATAGTGATAATATTCAAATAATAATAATAACAATGATAATCCCCATTTACTGAAAACTTACTAAGTGCTAAGCATTATGCTAACTGCATCATACTGTCAGGAGTATTTGGGAAGTAGTGTGGAATAGCGGTTAAGAGCATGAACCTTAGAGACAGACTGCTGTCAGTCTGACTCCTTCACTTATTTGTTCTGCGATCTTCAACAAATAATACTTACATTCTCAGTGCCTCAGAGAATATCTATTGCCTAAGGTTGTTGTGAGGATTAGATGGTTATATATAAAATGTTGAGAATATACCTGACACACAGTTACCCTAATTTAATAGATGAGGAGATTAAGATCCAGAAAAGCTAAAGGCAACAAATCAGTTAGGGTAGAGCTGAGGTTT
>NW_007734343.1:0-701 GCF_000696425.1 Galeopterus variegatus | reverse complement strand
TTTTTTTTTTCCATTTTCAGTTACTTATTTCTACCTTTTGAAGTTATTTCTACAGCCTGTTTCATAAGTACTTATTGATTCATACTTAAATTTTTTTCCTGTTTTGGCCTGAGTGCCTCCATTCCACATATGGTCAGTCTCTTCATAGAAGAAAAAAATGTCAAGTTTAACATCATCTTTTCCTTGGAAGGATAGTTCCAAGCTGTCTTCTACCTAGGGAAAAGAGGAAAACCTTCACAGACTGAAACACAGGAAATACATTTTTTAAAACTTTTTTTAAAATAAGAGAAAAAGATTCTTATGTTTTACATATATATAATATTAATTCTAAGATGCACACTTTTTTCAAGTTGGAGCACCTCTGAAAATGGAATGTGTCAGGAGGGGCAGGAGCATGCCATCATTTAATTTTTTCCTTAACTACACAATGTTGCTTTTTACAATTGATGACAACTCAAGAGTAAATGACTTATGGTATTTGAACCACTACTCCGCAGAGAAAATAGAAACATCCCGTTCCAGAGTCCCTTTCTGACAAAACAAAGAAAGAAACCAAAGAATAATTACTCCTTTCAATAACCATGTAAAACTATCAGCAAATAAGTCTATCAAAATCAATAAATAAGTACCTAAATAAAATGGTATTATACATAGCCATATACATGGCATAGATCATAACATTATATACATGAAAAAAAGAA
>NW_007734342.1:89174-94667 GCF_000696425.1 Galeopterus variegatus | reverse complement strand
TCTCTCTCTCTCTCTGTGTTCATCAAGAGGCTGGTGCAGACGATCACTGTGACTTCTGGGGATGCCCTAGAGGACAGTGGAGACATAGGATAAAAGGAGCTTGGGTTCCTGAATGCCAGCTCAGAAGACAGCAAGGCAGAAGGCTGCCTAATGAACACTGACTGGACTCTGGGGGAGTTCAAAATAAACTTTTATTGGTCAAGCCACTGAAATTCTAGAGGTATTTTTATTACTGAGTGGGAAGAAAGGTCAAGGATTAATTAAGAATTATTAGTGCCATAAAAAAGAATGAAATCCTGTCATTCACAGCACCATGAATACTTTGGAAGATACTATGTTAAGTGAAATAAGCCAGGCACAGAAGGAGAAATACCACATGTCCTCACCCATATGTGGAAACTGAAAAACTTGATCTCATAGAAGTAAAAAGTAGAATAGTGGTTCCTACTTAGGTCTGGGGAGGATAGGGGGAAGGGGCGAATAGAGAGAGGTTGGTCAGCATATGCAAAATTACAGCTAGATAGGCAGAATAAGTTCCAGTGTTGTATAACAATGCAGTGTGCCTATAATTACAGGTAGCTGGAAGAGAGAATTTTGAATGTTCCCAACACAAAGAAATGACAAATGTTTGAAGTGATGGATATGATAATTACCCTGATTTGATTATTTAGCATTATATACATGTATGGAAATATCACACAGTACCCGTAAATATGGACACTTATTATGTGTCAATTAAAAATAATAATAAAAGCAAAAACCTGAGTGAAAAACAAGAGAAAAAAAAAAGAATTACGAGTGTATCACTCAGGGTCCAATAAGGAGAAAGTCATCACACATTAATCTGATCAGAAAACATTAACATAAAGAATGATTAACTATAGCAGATTAACTATAATCGGGTAAAGAGGGTTCTAAAGAGTACTATAGGGCTAAGGGGTAGGACTTAAACTCTTAAGAATCCTTTGGCTTACTAATTTGCTCTAAAGTAGTATCAATTTTAGCCACTCGTTCCATCTACTGAATGTTTTCAAAGAATATTTCTCTTTGCAAGATTTCTGACTGGTTCTTTGTAACACATACATTGGCTCTGGGAGGGACCTGAGCTTCCTGTAACACATACATTGGCTCTGGGAGGGACCTGAGCTTCCACCCCAACCTGGCAGCAGCAAGGCAGAAAGAGGCAGGGTGAAAAAATAATTACTAGTTGGCATTGCATGCTCCACCTCTGGTGTCACAGGGTGAACTTCTGTCCTCACTCAGTGGTGACAAGGCAGTGGGCATTGGCACTCTGCTTTCATCAGGGTGGCATCAGCAGGGCCCAAAAGACAGCTGAATGTTCACTCCATCTGACCTGCATGCCACACCTGAACATGCTGTGCCTGCTACAAAAGGAGGTAAAATAAGACCCAGTCTCACAACAAAACACCCAAAATGTCCAGTATACAATGGAAAATCAATCAGCAAACCAAGAACCAGAACAGTCACAACTTGAATGAGAAAAGACAACCAATAGGTGCCAATGCCAAGATGACTCAGATGTTGGAATTATCTGAAAAGAATTTTAAAGCAGCCATCATGAAAATGCTTGCCTGAGCCATTATGAATACTACGTACCCATTAGTACAGCTAAAAGTTAAAATGCAGAACTTTTTAAGTGGTGGTAAGGACAGAGAGCAACAGAAGATTTTATACACTGATGGTTAGACTATAAAATGGTACAACTAGTGTGGAGAACACTTTGGCAGCTTTTTCAAAAGTAAAACATACTCCACCCATATAATCCAGCCATTCCACATTAAGGTATTTACATAAGAGAAATGAAAGCATATACACATACAAAGACTTGTACACAAATATTCTTAGCAATTGTATTTGTAATAGCTAAATATTGGAAATGGCCCAAATATCCATCGTCTGATGGATGGGTAAACACGTTATGGTATATCCATATAATGGAATACTATTCAGAAATAAGAAAGGAATAAACTATTGCCACATGCAGAAATGTGGATAAATCTCAAAATGATTATGTTGAGTGAAAGGAGCCATGCATAGAAAAGAGTACACACTGTATGCCTTCATTTATATAAAGTTCTAGCATATGCAAACTAAGCCCCAGAGACAGAAAGCAGAGGGGAAGTAGGAGAGGGGGGTGGGAAGGGCGAGAAGGAAGGATTACGCAGGGGCATGAAGAACCTCTTCTGGGTGATGGACAGCATCTGGTCTGCAGCGACTGTTTCCCAGGTGAATATATTTCTCATAACTTACCAAATTCTACATTTTAAATATGTGACACTTATCTTTTCCCAACTATACCTCAATAAACAGCTTAAAATAAAGGGGAATCTCAAATTAGGTCTAGTGACTGATAGTGACAACATAGTAAATTTCTAAATTTGGTGCGAGGACAGGAAAGTACCTGAGCTTCCATCTAAGAATGGAGATAATATGCTTAGGAGGACTTTCCTCAAAGACATGGCAAGCAAGTGCTACAATGAGCCCGTTGATATTTTATAACTGAGTTCATAGAGATTTTGGTCACTGAACACTGGGCCCAGTCTGACAGGCATTCTGGCTGGCAACTCTAGTCCATCTTCCTACTTACTCCCCAGACATCTCAGACATGTAATATCTTTGTACTGGCTACAGGTACCTTAGGACATAATTTTTCTTAAAATAACTACTTTCGTATACTGAGTGTTTTGTTTTCTAAATGGGGGGTTACGCACAAGTCTTGTGATGGTTTTATGTTTTCCATTAATTTTGACTATTTAGAAAACATGGTGCACATGGAAGATTTGGAATTGGATTAATTTCACTTTGGTGGGGCTCGCTCAGTCTTTCAGTGCTAAGGGAACCACCATCCCTACCAAGCCACTGGAAAAGACCCAAAAAGCAAAAAAATTGAGTGTGGTGAGGGACAAAAGTTTGAACTTTATGTCCTTCACATTTTAATTTTCCTTAGGAGAGTAAATGGGGAATTCATTTAGAACCTAAACGGGGACTTTTTTGGTAGAGTCACACATTGTATTCTTTAAAAGTTGTTGATGTCATTTGAGCTCGTTACATAACTTCCGATTAGCTAAACTGGAAAGCTAGGTCGATGGTGATAATCCATCCTCCCAGCTCTCACTCACTCGTCCTTTGGAAAGTGCCAGCATCCTGCCCCTCCTCTGCACGAACTACAGGAGTCTTGCTGTTCAAAGACCTCCCTGTTCCCCTTGTCCTTCATAAGTCTGCAGGCCCCTGCCCTCTCCCCTCACAGTCACTCACAGGGCACGGTGTCACGCAGATATTCCCACCACTGCCGGAGTGTGGAATCCCCCATCATGTGGACGATGTGGCCAGCCAGGCAGCCCAGGATGCTGTCAACAGTGGGGAAGGAGCGGCCAGAACAGGACAGTGAGTGCCACACATCTTGGTGGTAGAAGCCAGAGGGTTTTAGGGCTGGAAGTCCAGGGTGGCATGGGGGCCGTGGAGACAGTGCTACAAGAAGGAGAAAAACAGAACAGGCTAAATAACAAACAGGCTAACATTAATATCTTACAATATTAGACTGCCAGGCACTCTTCTATGTACTTTACATGTATTATTTCATTTACTCTTTTACAAAACCCAGAAAGTACTATTCTTACCTCCATTTCCAAGTGGGGACACTGAGGCACTGAAATGTAAAGTAATTTACCCATGATCAAGAATAGTGCCTGGAAGTTCCTCGAAAACTCAAAAATAGAACTACCATAAAGAGCAGCAATCCCACTTCTGGGTATATGCCCAAAGGAATTGAAAACAAGATCTCAAAGAGATCTCTGCACTCCCACGTTCATTGCAGCATTATTCACAACAGCCAAGAAATGGAAACATCCACTGATGGAAGAATGGATTTTTAAAATGTGGTACATCCATACAATGGAATATTTAGTCTTAAAAAAAGAATTCTGCCACTTGACAGCATGGGTGAAACTGGACTGCATCATGCTAAATAAAATAAGCCAGACAGACAAAGAAAATACTGTATGATCTCACTGATATGTGGAATCTAAAAAAATCAAACTCATAGAAGCAGAGACGGGGGTTGGAGGAAATGGAGAGACGTAGGTCAAAGCATACAAACTTTCAGTCAAACTTTTCAGAATAAGTTCTGGTGCTCTAATGTGCAACATGGTGACTCTAGTTAATAATTCTTTATAATATGTCCCAGCCAGCTGTCCCCCGCCAAAATACTGCAATATATGTTTGAAATTTGCTAAGAGAGTAGATGTTGAGTACTCTTACCATCAAAAAAAAAAAAAAGGTACCTATGGGAGGTAAGTGATGTGCTGACTAACTTGTTTGTGGGAATTGTTTCACAATGCGTATGTATATTTTATCATCACATTGTACACCTTAAATATACACAATCTTATTTGTCAATTATACCTTAATAGGAGGGTACTTCAAAAACGTTCATGGAAAAAATAGAATTAAAAGATAATACGAATCGTTCCATGAACTTTTTGACATACCCTTGAACTACACGATACCACTTACATGAGGAATCTAAAATAGTCAAACTCACAGAAGCAGAGAGAGACACGGTGGTTGGCAGGGAGGAGCTCGAGGGAAGGCAAGATGGTGATGTATTAGTGAACGGGTGAAGTATTAGTCAACAGGTACAAAATTTCAGTTACACAGACGAATAGGTCCTAGAGGTCTACTGTACAGCATAGAGCCTGGAGCTAACAATAGTGTGTTATGTATTATTATTACATAATACATACTATGTTTATTATTTTAAATATATAATATATCTTTATTATATATCATGTATTACTAGTACATATAGTAGAAGGTTGATCTTACATTAAGCATTTTTATCACACACAAAAATAATAATCAATAAAGAGGTTGGGAGAAAACTTTTGGAACTGATGGATATGTTTATGGAATAGATTGTGGTGATGTTTTCACATGTGTGCACGTATCTTCAAATTTGTCACGTTGTATACGTTACATTTGTATGGCTTTAAGTATGTCAATCATACCTCCATTTTTTTTTTTTTTTTTAATGAACAGTGATTGGCAGAGATAGCATTTGAGTCCAGGAAGTCTGATGTTACAGCCCATACTACTAACCACTATGCATACTGCCCTGGCTGGGAGAGGCTAAACTCCAGTCAAGGAATAAAACCCCTCCAAGTCTATTACCACCACCATCGTCACCTCCCCGCCAGCATATCCCAGCTCCACTCACTCAGGATGTTGTTGTCTATGTCTCCCCATCTGATCTGAATTGGAGAAATGCCACGAGGGAGTGGCTTGTCAGTCACATTCCTAGAGAAACACAAAGAATGAGCATTAAGGAATGGCGACCAGGTGAAAACTTAAGTCACTGTGGGTAGACAAGGGTTCTTCAGAAAGTTCATGGAACGGTTCGTATTATCTGTTAATTTGATTTTTCCACAAACTTTTTTTTTTTTTTTTTTTTTTTTTTTTTTTTTTTTTTTTTTC
>NW_007734342.1:84936-89164 GCF_000696425.1 Galeopterus variegatus | reverse complement strand
AAAAAAATACTGTATTATATGTTTGAAATTTGCGAAGAGAGTAGATGTTGAGTGTTCTTGCCATCCAAAAAAAAAAAAAAGAATCTATGGGAGGTAAGGGATGTGCTAACTAACTTGTTTGTGGGAATTGTTTCACAATGTGTATGTCTATTTTATCAACACATTGTACACCTTAAATATACACAATCTTATTTGTCAATTATACCTTAATAGGAGGGTACTTCAAAACGTTCATGGAAAAAATAGAATTAAATGATAATACAAATTTTTCCATGAACTTTTTGACATACTCTTGAACTACATGATACCACTTACATGAGGAATCTAAAATAGTCAAACTCACAGAAGCAGAGAGAGACACGGTGGTTGGCAGGGGCTCGAGGGAAAGCAAGATGGTGAAGTATTAGTCAACAGGTACAAAATTTCAGTTACACAGACGAATAGGTCCTAGAGGTCTACTGTACAGCATAGAGCCTGGAGCTAACAATAGTGTGTTATGTATTATTATTACATAATACATACTACGTTTATTATTTTAAATAAATAGTGTATCTTTATTACTATTATATATAGTAGAAGGTTCATCTTACATTAAGCATTTTCATCACACACAAAAATAATAATCAATAAAGAGGTTGGGAGAAAACTTTTGGAAGTAATGGATATGTTTATGGAATAGATTGTGGTGATGTTTTCACATGTGTGCACGTACCTTCAAATTCATCAAGTTGTATACGTTACATTTGTATGGCTTTTAGTATGTCAATCATACCTCCATTTTTTTTTTTTTTTAATGAACAGTGATTGGCAGAGATAGCATTTGAGTCCAGGAAGTTACAGCCCATACTACTAACCACTATGCATACTGCCCTGGCTGGGAGAGGCTAAACTCCAGTCAAGGAATAAAACCCCTCCAAGTCTATTACCACCAACATCATCACCTCCTCCCCAGCATATCCCAGCTCCACTCACCCAGGATACTGTTGTCTATGTCTCCCCGTCTGATCTGAATTGGAGAAATGCCACGAGGGAGTGGCTTGTCAGTCACTTTCCTGGAGAAACACCAAGAGTGAGCATTAATGAATGGTGACCAGATGAAAGCTAAAGTCACTGTGGGCATACAAGGGATCTTCAGAAAGTTCATGGAACGGTTTGTATTATCTGTTAATTCGATTATTCCCCAAACTTTTTGAAGTACCCTAGTATGCTGATTGACTTGTAATTTCTACTCTGCCTAATTCCAAAAACGTGGTTATAATACAATTAACACATTTATAATTTGGGGCAATTACAATAAAGAGTTAGAAAAAATAATGGAAGAAAGAGAAAATCTAATCGGGAGCCTTGGAGAAGGACTTTCTGCAATTAACCCACCCATTTAGCTCTCAGCAAACTAACAGTCAAGGTGAGAAAAGAATGACTGAGCCAAATCATGTAGTCCACCTGAGAAATGGAAATACCCAAGCATGCCGGGAGACACCAACTTTTCCTGACACCAAATTCTGCAAGGAACTTAGAGCAGAATAATTTCTTGTTACACGAACACCCAGGCAATGGGGAGCGTATGCTCTACTTTTTAAGTTGTGGGTTGTGTATAGTGACTATCAAAGACGTGGCATGAAAGAGGGAAGTGGTGTAGGACAGCCCCGTACAGTGGAGAAACCTGCAAACAGCACTTCAGCCAGGTGATCAAGGTTAACACCAACAGGCATAAACCGTGTTGATAGTATATACCCTTGACATGATGTGATGATAATGTAAAGTTACCTCTGTGATCTTTCTCCCCAGAACACACAACCTCAGCTCACTTACAATAAGAGCAGTATACAAATGTCTATAGAAGAGAATCCTGCAATACGGTTGACTAATACTTCTCAAAACTGTCGAGACCATCAGAGACAGAGAAAGTCTGAGGAACTCGAAGAGCCAAGAAAAGCCTAAGGAGACACGACAGCTGACTGTAATGTGGTGATTCGAATGGGATCCTGGAACATCAACCAAAAAAGACCTTAGTTAAAAACTAAGTAAATCTAAATAAACGATGGACTGTAATTAATAATAATGTGTCAACATTTGCTCATGAACTGTAACAGATGTACCACACTCAGGGAAGATGTTAATACTCAGAGAATCGGGGCGGCAGGGTGGAAGGGAAGGTGGGAACTCTGTTCTGTCTGCTCAGTTTCTCTGTAAATTTAAAACTGTTCTAGGAAATAAAGTCTACTAATAAAGCAAGCCCCGGCAATTCCACACACGGGTGTTTGCCTAAGAGAAATGAAAATATCTGTCTACAAAACTCTCACACCCCAATGTTCACAGCAGTTTTATTCCTAAGGGCTTAAACCTGAGAAACAACCCAAACATTCATCGAGACGTGAGTCAATTAACAATCTTTGGTGTCCCCATGCAACAGCATTCAGCAATAAAAAGGAAAAAAACCCTGTAGATATCAACATGGATGAATTTCAATACATTTTACTGAGCAAAAGAAACCAGATACAAGAGTGCATACTGTATGATTCCATTTCTATGCAATTCTAGAAAAGGCAAGGTTGAAATATACCATCAGAAAGCAAGTCAGTGTTTGCCGGGGGCTGGAAATGGGTGGGGAAAATCAACTGTGAGGGGCGCAAGAGAATTTCCACGGGTGGTGGAAATGTTGTGTATCTTGATTGTGGTTTGTGCGGGTACACAGGTGTACACATTTATTAAAACTCATTGACCTGCTGGTTGGAAATGAGTATATTTCATGGTATGTAAATTACACCTTAATAAAGTAGATTTTTTAAAAAATGCTTAAATCAAAACAAAAAACTCAGACAACAGGATTATAGGCTACTGACTACTGCCAGAATTAAACAAATAGCTATTAAATGACTTAGTAAATATTTCTTGCATGCGTGTATGAACTGCTGTCTCTAGAATTGACGGGCTGTAGTTCCAGTTAGGCTGGAAACGCTGTTGGGAAATTCTTTCATGTGTTTGCGACTAGATGCCTCTCTCATTCCCCAAAGCTAATGTTGAGAGCTCACCTCCTCTTTCTCCCTGCACTTCCTGGGGCAGGGCAGAGAGGGACAGGGACAGCACCTCTTACTTTACAGAGAAGCTCTCTCACCATTAACCCCCTTACTGGAAAATACGTCTACCTCACCCATTCCCACTTCCTCCTTGCCCTACTCAAGAGAGGAGGCAAAACTGGATCTATGCCCTTCTCCATGTTTTAGATTGTGCCATGTTCATTTTCTGCACCATCTTTAACTTATTCTTCCTTTCAGTTCTTTCTTTCTAGAATATAAGCATCGTCACATCTGCTCCGTTAGGTAAAGCCATTCTTCCATTCTTACCTCCTCCTGTAACTACAACTCTATCAGGCGCCTTTCCTTCATAGGACAACTTCTTGAAAGACTCATCTGCCCTTGTTATCTGCTTCTTTCCCACCCCCATGCACGTTTTAAAAAGATATTGCATTGTGTCCTTGACATCCAGGTCTATTTTCGTTTTGCCACATTTGAATCAGATCTTTCTTTAAAAACAAAATGATCAATAGATAAAATAAAAAATAGTGCTAACACCAAACGCTGAGAAGGATGCAGAGAAACTGTGTCTCTCATACACTGCTGGTGGGAGTGTAAAATGATACAGGCACTCTGGCAAACAGTTTGACAATTTCTTATAAAACTAAACATCCACTAATCACACAAACCAGCAATTGCAGTCAGGCATTTATTCCAGACAACTGAAAACTTACGCTCACACAAAAATCTGTATATGAATATTCATAGAAGCTTTATTCATAATAGTCAAACACTGGAAATAACCTTAATGTCCATACATGGATGAATGGTTAAACAAATTCATATAATGGAAAACCAGGCAGCAATAAAAAGGGATAAATTATTGATATACACAACAAATTGGACGGATCTCAATGGCATAGTGGAAAAAAGCCAATATCTGCAATGGTTACATACTATATGATTCCACTTATATGCTATTGTAGAAATGACAAAACTATAGAGATGGAGAACAGATTAGTAGTTGCCAGTGCGGGGACAGGGGTCGGAGGGTGGGAAGGCCATAAAAGTATAGCACAAGGATTTCCGTTATGGTGATGGGACATTTCTGTACCTTGATTGTGGTGGTGGTGGTTACACAAATCTACACATGGGCTAGATTTGCAAAAAATTACACATGTACACATAAACACACACACAGGTGTATGTGCAAG
>NW_007734342.1:82641-83088 GCF_000696425.1 Galeopterus variegatus | reverse complement strand
AGTACTAATCTTGTATCACTTATGTCTGTTACAGATATCATATTCCAGTCTATAGCTTGACTTAACCTATGTTTATGGGACTTTTTGTAACGAAGAAGTTTTTTATTTATATATAGCCCAACTTAACCAATATTTTCCTTTATGATGTCTGCCTCTTGTTATGTCTAAGACAATATTTTCCCAAGCTCAAAGCTTGGGAAAAAAGACATTTCCTGCTATTATCTTCTTTGGGTTTTAAGGTCTGCTTTTCACAGTTAGCTCTTTAATCCTCCTGGCATTGATGTTTATGTATAGTGTGAGGTTCAGGTCTAATTATGCTCTTTTCCATTCATTGACTATTCAATATTTTCCCTGTAGATTTGAATGCCTATCGTGTTTAGATAAAATTAGTTATGTTCATGGATCTAGTTTCTTCCATGATCCATTTAACGATGCCTAAGCAAATGC
>NW_007734342.1:80202-81004 GCF_000696425.1 Galeopterus variegatus | reverse complement strand
ATTCCTAAATATTTCACCAGTTAAAGAAGAAATCACTATAGGAATTATAAAACATGTAAAACAGAATAAAAATGATGCTTCCACATATAAAAATTTGGAGAATACAGTTAAAACTGTGCTCACATGGAAATTCATACCCTTAACCATTTTTATTTCATATAAGGAAGGTTGAAATAGATGAGTAAAGTGTTCTGAATCGTGAAAGTATAAAAAAGAAAGAAATTCTATGAGAAAGTAAAGGAACGGCCTGGCTGGTTGGCTCAGTTGTTTACAGCACGGTGTTATGGCACCAAAGTCAAAGGGTTCAGATCCCCGTACTGGCCAGCCACCAAAAAAAGAAAGAAAGAAAGAAAAACAAAGATATTGAAGGAATGAATGTTATAGATAGCAGCAGAAACTAATAAAATACTATGGAGAATTTCTTTCCTGGTACTATGTTCACCAACTCTCACTGACATCAGGACAAAATATTTTTAAATCAACTTGAATAACTGAAGATCTAACAAAATAATGAGAAATTGTCAGACGAAAATCTAAATGAAGGCAGGAATCCAGATTTTAAAAATGAAGTGCTCGAGCCACGTTTGCCCGGAGATCATTTGCTCCGCTTGAACACTTAGTCTCTTATGATGCCAGAATCCCTCTTTTTCCTTTAAGCCTAAAATCAATTGTAGCCTTCTCTAGACATATAGGCAGACCAGTTTACTGTGGTACGTGTCTGTCCAGCAATGTCTGCCACAGAGCAGGTGCTCAACAAGCATGTGTTGAATGAAAATAGAAATTGGATCACAGACAAGATTTA
>NW_007734342.1:78044-78279 GCF_000696425.1 Galeopterus variegatus | reverse complement strand
GTTGGCAAAAGGAGTGAGACACAGCACGTGCTTTTCTAGGAAAACATGGTGTTTGCTATGACAAGGAGTCCTCTCCAGAGGCCCAGATGTTTCTGGTCTCATAGTCTGAGAAACACAAAATCACAAACACAGACCAGAGCAGTAGAAGAATCCAAAAGAGAAGAACACCGGAGAGAGGCCACGTTTTATGTGATGCGGGTTGTAGTGGATGGGAAAGGGAATCTAGGCACCTGGC
>NW_007734342.1:76399-77305 GCF_000696425.1 Galeopterus variegatus | reverse complement strand
TGGCTTTTGAGATCGAGGAAGGGGCCATGAGCCAATGGATGCAGGCAGCCTCTAGAAATTGCAAAGGCGGGGGGCTTCCACTCAAGATGATTGGATAGACGGTCCTCAGCATCCGTCTCTCCCACAAAGTGACTAATTTACAACTATTAATAGTAATGACAGCCAAGCTGGGGCCACTAAGCTCAGGGGAAGAGAGGAAGTGCATGATGGTGGGAGAAGCTATGAAGAGAGAAAGAAAAAACCTCCTGGCCACTTCCTGTTTGGAGCTGCTGAGCACACAGAGCAGGAGCTAGAAAAAGGCACAGATGTGCCCTTCGGATGAAGTTGTTGGGAGGCGGCAGGGGAGAAGAGGGCCTTGGTGCTCCCAGGTCATCAATAATTGGGTTCCTGTGGATCCACATTGGACTGAGGAGCCACAACAACTGAAAAAACGAAGCCACTCAGAGACTGGCAAGTCATCGCAAGGGACTGGAGTATGGCCCGTCCCATGGGAATTGTCTGGAACATAGGTGCTGGGGGAGATGGGCCCACCGGGAGAACACTGGGGCATAGCAAGGACAGCTGATCTGCCTCCCAATCAGCATAGGACCACTTAGAGGACACTGGTCAGAAATATAGAATTGCATGGGGTGTGGTTTGATGAAAAGACTCAGGCCCAGACCAGTGTTTCTACACAAGTCAGGTGCACCGGATTTCAATAGACCCAGAAGTACCTGTAAAGTCAACCATAAAAACTGGAGCTGCACAAAAACCCTTCCCTAGGGAATCAGCAGCCAAGCAGCAATTTAGCTCAACCACACAGCTCAAGTACTGGTCCCCATGGGAAGTTCCCCCACTTCAGAAGTAAGCAAAGGACAACAAATTAGTTCTAGCAGAGAGTTTAAGTGGTGGGAACAGGAAATAACC
>NW_007734342.1:74151-74705 GCF_000696425.1 Galeopterus variegatus | reverse complement strand
ATGTTCTTCTCCAGTCCTTGACCATGTGAATATATGATTTCCAGAGTTATAACAATAGGCCATTTATAGTTTTTTATTCTGCTTAAATTTTTTTTCTTACCATTTTAGATAAATCTAACCTTTTCCTTAAAATATCCTTCAAGGTTCAGCTCAATAGAGATTAGTTAGAAACAACCTAACTGTCCAAGAAATGATGATTACATCATAAATAATGGTAGTTACAAACCAATGTAAATGAAAGCTNACTTGCAACCAGGCCTGAGGGTGGGGGCCTCGGGCTTCGGTCACACTCTGACAACACAGGCAACCAGCCCAGTGATGACCACCGAGACACCACCAGAAGTGCCCTGGACTCTCCCAAGCCAGGGTTGTAGGGGGCTGAGGGCCTCAGTCACAGACCCCCAACACAAGCAACCAGCTCAGGGACGACCACCCAGATGTCAGAAATGAAAAAGAACACAACTACAGCTGATGCAGATATGAAAAAGATAATACACTTGTGGAAATAAATTTCAAAATTTAAACAAAATAGACACATTTCTAGAAAACTGTGC
>NW_007734342.1:72018-73041 GCF_000696425.1 Galeopterus variegatus | reverse complement strand
AGCTCTGGGTCGTCCTACCAGGTAAGCCACGAAGAATTGCAGAGGCGATAGCTAGAGGTGAAGGGAACGTAGAATAAATAAAGAAAGAGGGAGAGGATGACTACCAGTTGCCGCCCTCAGACCCACTGTAGCAAGAGGGGCTGCGGGTCATCTCACTGACCTCCCTTCTGTGAGTTTCCTCTCATGAAGTAAAGCCCCTGGGAACCACGGAGGAGTTGCTCCCTGACCTCGTATGAAAATGTAGCTCTGTGCAGCATGAAGGGGTGGACTGTGGCAGCCATGAGAGTGCATTTTGCAAACCTCTTACTACAGGGGCTGTAACTGACTGAGGCACCCACTGCTAGTCAAATCCTGCACAGTGAAGCGCTTTTCCCATGGGATGCTCCCAACCGATGACAGGGCACAGCAGAAACACTAAGGCTGGCCCATCCCTGGGAGATGCAGGACTGCCCTGGTGGTCACCTTTGATTCAAGGACTTCGCAACACTCCTGCCAAACTTTCCTTAGGCTGGACAGTGGCCTAGAATGCTTCCACCCTACCCGCCTTCCCATGCTCCTTTACTCAAGGTCAGCCTTGCATCATGGCTGACAACTGTCCCAGCCTCATGTGCTACCTCCACATTATCTCTCACAGGTGTTTCCTCTACAGTAATGTTTCCACTTCTAATCCTGTCTCAGCACCTACTTCTTGGAAGACCTGGACTGACCAACGGGCATAGCAAAATCCTCCTAAATGTCCATTAGGACCTTGGAATAATCCCATTACATATATCTGAAGTGAAAAAGAAAATATAAAAGGGAAGGGGGATAGAAAAAAATTTTGCTGACTGAAAAATTATTGGGAATGTATGTGCTTAAACCACGATTATCTCCCAGTCATGGGATTCTAGGTGATTTTTATTTTCTTTATTAAATTTTTGGTGCTTTTTCAAATTTTCTTTGAAAAGCATGCATTACTTTTCACAATTAGCAGAAACAGTTTATTTTACAAACCACTACATAAGAGTCCTTATAAATGTACAC
>NW_007734342.1:48444-71182 GCF_000696425.1 Galeopterus variegatus | reverse complement strand
CGTACTGACCATGGATGTTGCTGTCTCTGTCCCCTCCCTCATCCCTCAGCACTGCTTTTACCTGTGGGAACTAAAACTCTGGAGATGAACTGGGCCACTTCTATGTTTCCCTCCCTTTTCTTCTCCTGTCATCGCCCAAGTCCCAATTCTTGCTGATCAATTTTATGAACTGTACATTTGCTGGAGGTAAGAGGAAAGATATGGACAGCTGAGGGGGGAAGGATTCCTGGCTTGATGGTCACACTAGTTTCCCCATCACCCATCCCAGGACCCTCAGGAGCACTCAGGTGGGGCAGATGAAGGTGAGGAGTAAGGCCACTTCATTGCCAACGATGAATGGCCCTGGGTGGATGTTGTCTGGCAGGACCAGGCTGGAGGTCATTTCCCAGGCATCCACAAAGGCCACACGGAGGTAAATGAAGGCAGCTCTCAGGAGCCGGTTCAGCTGGAGGATGAACCATCCACTCCCATACACAGACTTGTAGCCAGTGTTGGCCAGTTTGATGACCAGAAGAGTGCTTGGTTCCCGGGACAGCAGGGCGGCCACGGCCGCCAAGATCCCTGTCAGTCGTCACACAAAGATGGACAGCAGGAAGGTGGTGAAGTGAGCTCCCAGGCCCAGCAGCACCACGGTATGGGAACCCCCGGCCAGGCCCCCCAGCTGACAGGCCACAGATCACAGGGAGGCCACTGGTGTATGGAGGGAGTGCAGGGGCCAGCCGTGGGCTCGCCAGTGCAGCACTATGCCCCGAGAGGTCTCCACCACCATCAGGGGCCCTGTCTGATATGTGACATGTAGATCCACTGGCTTCAGAGCTGTGGGGAGCGTGGGGGTGGTCAGGGGTTAACATAGAGCTGTACTTTTCATATAAAAATACAAAGGATCTAGGATCTCTTTTCTCTTAGCACACAAGTATCCTACGACCACCTGCTTTTGCTCTCCCTAATGTGTGATATTACCAGTCACCTCTTAGTTCCCAAATGTGAAGGCTTACTCTCAGTCCCCAGACACTTGAGCAGGAGGGTAGACAACATGACACTGGCTCCAGGTCTCCAGGTGGGGCAGCTGGTGTTTTCAGAAAACTCATGTAAACAAACAGCAGCCCACTTCCAGACTATTTCATGCTAAGAGGCCTGATAAGGCAACTTTCATGCTTGTGGGTAAGAAGGTAGAGTGACGGGGGTTGAGGGGGTTCCATTCATGAGAACACAGACCCCCTGTGTGGACCCTACACACCTCTCTGTGGGGTGATGGAAGACAGGTGGGGGAGGGGGGGTGCTCATGTTCTCTTTTCTTGCTCATCCTTGGCTCTCATGTTACCCTTTATCCGCAGTAAGGCATACTCCTTCATTCATGTTTGGTTGCATTGTGGAATTTGTCCTAAACCCTAGTGAAAGGTGAGGACTCAGATAAGACTCAGCTTGCATAACAGTCTGGCCTCTTTGAACTTTTATCCCCAAAGAAGTAAATACCAAAACTCTGTCTGAAGCACTGATATCTCATTTCAACTCCAATCCCATCTCTTCAAATGCCTCATCTGCTGGTTTCCCTAGAAGTCCCCTCCCACCTCTTTAACCCAGTGTGAAGGGCTATGAAATAAATACACCGTCTTCTCCTACTCCTGCCCCCTGACTCCCAATCCAGGTACCCCAGTGACCTCCATTTGCAGTTCACTTTGTGGTTATCCAGAGTTATTCCATCATCTCCATTCATTCTAGAACCAATCACTCAGCAAGTACTGTCTAGCCCTCCAGCATCCTTCCTTTACCGCTGACAGATTCTTTACCAGTTCAGCCTCTCCTTGCCTCACATGTGGACTGTACAGCTGTGTTATGACTGGGCTTTGGCCTCTCTTTTTTCAGTCCCATCAGTCTAACAAACTGAAAACTCTGCTTTAAAACATCTAGTGTAGGGCTGGCCCGTGGCTCACTTGGGAGAACGTGGTGCTGATAACACCAAGTCAAGGGTTAAGATCCTCTTACCAGTCATCTTTTAAAAACAAACAAACAAACAAGAAAAACATCCAGTGTCTCCCAATTGTCACAAGATGCTCCACCTATTTGACTAAGGTAAAAGAGGTAATCCAGGGGCCCAATGAGTCTCCGTCAGCATTTCTGGAGAGGCTCATGGAGGTATTCCGTCAGTTTACCTTGTATGATCCTAGTGGTGAAGAGCACAAAGCTACAGTGACAGTTGCTTTTATTGACCAGTCTAGTAGAGATATCAGGAAGAAATTGCAGAAGCTTGAAGGGTTACAAGATAAGTCATTGAGGGAATTAGTGCAGGTGGCTGAGAAGGTTTATCATAATAGAGAGTCAGAAGAAGAAAAGGAAGAGAGAAAGCAGAAAGAGCAGGAGGCTAAAGAAATAAAGAGGGAAAAGCACCAAGAAAGAAATTTCCACAAAATTCTGGCCACTGTATTCAGGGAAACTAGGGAGCCCAGTAAGACAGTACCATGCAACAGGAAGGGACCGCTGGCAAAGGCACTATCAGACTCTGTTACTGAATTCAGACCGGGTTACTTTTGCTCCACTGGCGAGCTTGAATCCAGCCACATTGCTACCAGACCCTGACCTTGACCCTCCTATTCATGACTGCCAACAAGTGCTGGCAGAGGCACATGGGTGGCAGAAAGACTTGTCAGATCAACCTCTGGCGGACGCTGAAGCCACCTGGTTTACTGACGGCAGCAGTTTCCTGGAGGAAGGAGTACAAAAGGCAGGAGCCGCTATAGTAGATGGCCAGAACCTGATATGGGCACAGGCCTTACCTGCAGGAACGTCCGCCCAGAAGGCAGAACTCATTGCCCTCACGAAAGCCCTTGAACTAGGAGAGGGCAAAAGAATCAACATCTATACGGACAGCAGGTGTGCCTTTGTCACTGCCCATGTGCATGGTGCTAACTATCAACAGTGGGGTCTGCTGACCTCGGGAGGAAAAGAAATCAAAAACAAAGCAGAGATCATACCCCTGCTGGAGGCCCTTCACTGACCGCTAAAAGTGAGTATTATACACTGCCCGGGTCAACAGAAAGGGGATTCCCCCATCGCCAGGGGAAACAACTTGGCCGATTCTGAAGCAAGGGCGGCAGCCAATGGGTCCACATCTATTCTGTTAGTTGATGTCCCTAAGCTAAAAAAGCCCAAGTTTAAATACTCTGCTGAGGACATAGCAGTGATCTCAAAGGACTCTAATAACCACTTTGATCAGGAAAAAGGGCGCTGGCATGCAGCGTCAGGCAAGCCTATCTTGCCACAAGAACAAGCACGCATCATGATCAAACAAATGCACCAATGGACTCCTCTGGGAGTAAACAAATTGGCCCAGATTGCCCTGAGGACAAAATATCATATCATAGGGCTAAAACAATTAGCAGAACCGACAGTTAAAAGCTGTGTACCTTGTCAAAAAGTAAATGTCTGCAAAAATACAGCGGGACCTGGCAAGAGACTCAGGGGAGACAGACCAGGGATGTATTGGGAAGTAGATTTTACAGAGATCAAGCCAGGCAGATATGGTTACAAGTATCTCCTAGTTTTTATAGACACCTTCTCTGGATGGGTAGAAGCATTCCCAACGAAACAAGAAACAGCCACTGTCGTGGTCAAGAAAATCCTGGAAGAAATCTTCCCACGCTTCGGGGTGCCCAAGGTAATCGGGTCCAACAATGGACCCGCTTTCGTAGCCAAGGTAAGCCAGGCAGTAGCCAGACACCTAGGGGTCGATTGGAAATTACATTATATCTACAGACGCCAGAGTTCAGGGCAGGTAGAAAGGATAAACAGAACTCTAAAAGAGACCCTGACTAAATTAACCATGGAGACTGGCGTGGACTGGGTGGTGCTCCTTCCCTTGGCCCTGTTTAGAGCTAGGGACACCCCCTCCTGGTTCAACCTGACCCCCTTTGAAATTCCCTATGGTACCCCTGCCCCCTTGACTTTACTGGGGGATGCCTTTGAACCCACTTGCCACAGTAACAGTGACTTACATGCCAGGTTAAAAGGACTGCAAGCGGTGCAGAAGGAAGTCTGGATGCAGCTGGCGGCCACCTATAAGCCTGGGACCCCCGAAGTTTCTCACCAGTTCCAGGTTGGTGACACAGTCTATGTGAGACGACATCGCTCCCAGACCCTGGAACCCCACTGGAAAGGACCTTACCTAGTGCTTTTAACAACCCCAATGGCTGTGAAGGTAGATGGGATCTCTGCTTGGATCCACGCCTCACACGTAAAACCTGCGCCGCCAGAGGACCAAGGACCGGGAGACGCCACCTGGAGAGTCCAGAGTTCCAAGGAGCACCCCTTAAGACTGAAAATTGCTCGGACACCCTAAATGTTGTAAGATGAAAACTCTCTCGCTCCTCTTATGCTTAACAATTCTCTTCCAGGGTGCAAGAGTTAGCAGCCCACATATCCCCCAATATTTCACTTGGTATGTTGTAAATGGGGTGTGAGATACAATCTGGAGTCAATGCAAGGTAACTACAGGAGGGTGGTGGCCTGACTTATTTCCAGATGTGTGTAAACTAGCTTTAGGAGCCCCAGGCAACTGGGATTTAGAAGAATACTTTAATAGCCATGAACCCCCTGTCGCCCCCAGCCCACTAGGCCACCCTGGGATATCAGGAGGAGTAGGTTGTGCAACCCCTTCTAGAAGGAGTTGGCTAAGTGCTCTCACTTTTTATGTATGCCCTGGGTTCCACCGTGACAGGAAACTCAGCTCCCGGTGTGGAGCAAAAGCAGATTACTTCTGCAAGAGCTAGGGGTGTGAGACCACGGGAGACACATATTGGGGTCCATCCTCATCCTGGGATTATATAAAGGTAACTGCTAATTATACCCACCAAAAGACTGTCCCTGTCTGCAAAGGATGGTGCCACCTCCTCTGAATGTCCTTCACGGATTCAGGGGGGAAAAAAGCCATTGGATGGGAAAAGGGATTTACATGGGGACTACGGTTTTATAAAACAGAATATGATGATGGGCTGTTGTTTAACATCAAACTCAAAATAGAAACCCAGTATACTGCCATAGGCCCAAATAAATACCTAGTTCCAGGGGTCAAACCAAAGACTACCCCAGCACCCCCGGGTACCCAACCAGAGTCCTCAGTCCCCACTGCGGGGACAGAGGCAGCAGCACCAAAGGAAATAACTCAGCCCCCTGAGCCTAGGCCTCAAAAACAAACTGGATTATTCTGCTTAATTTCAGAAGTCTTCAAGGTCTTAAATAGTACCAACCCCAATGCTACCCGCTCCTGCTGGCTTTGTTATAATGTTGCTCCCCCATACTATGAAGGAATAGCCTTCAGAAATGGAATTAACACTACAACTGATGTCTCCAACTGTCATTGGCAGCAATGACAGGTCAAACTCACTCTGTCAGCTGTTATGGGGCAAGGAACATGTGTGGGAAAAATACCTTCCTCACACAGCCAGCTGTGCAACCAGACTCTTAATGTGACCCAGTGGTCTAGTGACACATATCTGTTGCCCCCTCCAGAAGGATAGTGGGCCTGCGCTACTGGGGTCATGCCCTGTGTTAGCTTACAGGTCCTAGAAGGGCCCCAAGATTTCTGTGTCTTGGTTCGGTTGTTGCCTTGGCTCGTTTATCATCCCTATGAAGAACTATTATCATATTGGGATAAAAATAATGGGAACTACCGAACCAAAAGGGAGCCCCTAAGTATCACGCTCTCTGTCCTGTTAGGCTTAGGATTGGGAGCAGCTGGAGCAGCTACCGGGGCTTCAGCTCTAGTTATTCAACATCAGAATTACCAAAGTTTACAGGCAGCCATAGATGCTGATATTAAAGAAATAGAAAATTCAATTACTAAATTACAAGAGTCCCTCACCTCTCTTTCTGAGATGGCCCTGCAAAATAGAAGGGGGCTAGACCTCTTGTTCCTTCAGCAGGGGGGCTCTGCACTGCACTAAGAGAAGAATGTTGTTTTTACATGGATCATTCAGGGGTAATTAAAGACTCCCTGGCCGAAATTAGGGAAGGCTTGGCCAAAAGAAAAAAAGAAAGGGAACAAAATCAGGGATGGTTTGAGTCATGGTTCAACTCCCCATGGCTCACGACCCTCGTGTCTAACCTGCTAGGACCATTAGTTATTTTAGTATTGCTTCTGACCTTTGGTCCCTGCATTTTAAATCGCTTAGTAGGTTTTGTTAGAGAACGTGTTAGTACTGTCCAAATTATAATGTTGAGACAAGAATATCAGGAACTAAAACAAGAGACAAGTATTTCATGATGGAAATATGCACAAGAAAGAGGGCGGATTGTAGAAGAAAAGTATAACTTTAACATGCACAATTTGCTTCTGTACAAATGCTTGCTAAAAATGGGAAAACATAACTAATGTCATTTTAAGTAAGGCAGCTTCTAAGGGGTTAATGTAGAAGCCAAGCATAGTCAAGGCAGGCCCAGGCATGCTAAAACACAGGAAGACAGTAATCACCACCTAGTTCCAGGAACTGACCAGTTCCTTATCTATAGGCCACCTGGCCAGACCACAAGGAAGATAAATGATTGGGAAATACACTGTTCCTTATTGGGGTGCCAGCCGCTAAAGCCCACCAATAAATCTAAAGGTTGCCTCAGATAACCCATAAGCAGTATACAACTCATCCTGTTGCTAAAGTCTGTCAAAAAAACTGTATAAAAAGTGCTTGTGTTAAGAGCTCGGGGTCGTTTTGTCCAGGAGACTGAGTGACCCCACCATGCTGGAATAAACTCCTCTGGCTTGATTGCATCGGTCTCTGTCTCATGGTCTTTGTGAAGTGAGCCATTCTGATGTGTGAGATTTGTGCACAGTGCACAGGTCTTACAAAACCAATTGGCAAGAAGGGGAATGCTTAATGGAAGTGTGCGAGGGGAGGAATCCTGAGCTAAGGCAAAGGCAGGGGTGGGGTGGGGGGGTGGTTCTTGGAGGAAAGAGGTTTTCAAAGTCATGGGCTTTTGTGCTAGCATCAGACTCCTGGGAGGTAGTGAGGGCTTAGAAGGAGGAAACAGGTTGGAAACAAGTTCAGGGATCCAGGTTCTTTGAATTTCCTTGTCTCAGGGATTTCATCTGTGCAGAAAGCAGATTTGTTTTAAAACGTACACAGGATTTTGGTTTTATTTTGGTATGGTGAGGCCAACAGATCAGGAGATGATTCCTATTGGAAAAATAGTTTGTTTTTTATGTTCCCAAGGTGAAGGGGCACAGCATGTCATGCAGGCCACCCAGGGAAGCACGGGGGTCAGTCAGGAGGTGGACACAGTGAGGGAAAAGCATGGGCTGAAGGCTCTATTGTGGTTTTCATGGGAAGGAATGGGCAAGGCAGGGTAAGTCACTAAGCAGGTTTAAGATGGCTAATTTGAATAATTTGGGTGGGCTCTGGGCTATAGAGATGGTCTTCAGTTGTCTGGCATCTGGCCACAGGGTGATTTAGGGCTGGGAATGGTATATGGGGCTGCCGGAACCTGACAAAAGCAGGCGGTATGGTCTCAGGATTGATTGGTTTGCATATCAAAGGCCTTCTCACAGGCACGTTGTTTGCTATCTCTAGTGGATAGCTGACCCCGAGAGCGGCAGTCCTTCCCTGGATCCACAAGGCTCTAGGATAATAAAGCATCACAAAATTCAGAAAACCGGCTGGCCAAGTGCCTCGGTGCCCTGCCTGGGGGCCCAGGGCATCAAGCTGGGGACCAGACCACCCCTACAACCAGGCACACCACCAGTGCCAAGGAGCATGTCAAAAACATCACCTCCATGTGGATCGCCCACCACATCCACCACAGTAACCACGACTGCCACGAAAGTGGCTAGATGACACAACCACCACACAGATGGTCCACCAGCCACTGGAGTGCACTGACACAAGGAGAGTCACCAGCAGAGACCAAAGAAAAGAAGAGGATGTCTCTCTCCACAAAGCCCATTCCAGAGTGACAGAAGCAGCATCTGCTCTATGATAATATTGAGGGACCTGATCACACCTCTCAGCATTGGACAGATCATCTAGGCAACAAATCAAAAGAGTAACCATTACTCTTTCAGAAGGAGAAAAGAAATCTAGGGTTATCAGTGTTGGGGGGGAGGAGGGGGGATAGGGAGAGATTGAACAAGGGGCATAAAGAATAAGTACAATTTGTAACAATATATATGCTAGTCATATTGATTGGATCAATGTATGTCAATTGAATCCCCAGAATATGTATAATCAATTATGATTCAATAAAAAAAAAAAAAAGAAAGAAAGAAACAGGCTGGCCAGTTAGAACACAGTGCTGATAACACCAAGTCAAGGGTTCGGATTCCCGTACTGGCCAGCCGCCAAATAAAGTAAAACACAGAAAATAAAAAACACAATAAGGGGCCAGCCCGATGGCGCACTGGAGGGTGCACCGCTTGGGAGCGCGGCGGCGCTCCCGCCGAGGGTTTGGATCCCATGTGGAGACCAGTTCCTGCTCACTGGCTGAGCGTGGTGCGGGCGCACCACTGAGGGTTGCGATCCCAACACCGAGGGTTGCGATCCCGTTGCCGGTCCCCGGTACGGGCGCGACACCGAGGGTTGCAATCCCGTTACTGGTCAGTAAAAAAGACAAAAAGGAAAAAAAAAACACAATAAGTACAAGATATTTTTGGAGCCTTTATAAGAAGAATTAACTCTCCTCCTGGTCTCACAAGCCCCACCTAGCAGATTCCCGCTTCCATTCTCCCCAAAATGGTGGAATCTGACGTCAGTTCTCTACCCCAAGTGTCAGCCTTTGGCCCAGCTGGACGCTCCGTCCTCCCTGAGACACGCTCTTGCCCTGGTTTCCGGACGCCTCAGTCTCCTGGTTGCTCCTTTCCCGACTCCTCTCCTTCTCCTCAGCCTCTCTGGGTTGGAGTGTGCGCTTCAGTCCTTGCTCCTCTTTTCTCCTTACGCTCTCTCAGCCTCCTGGTTTCGTCTCAGCCTAGACTTCTCAGCCCAGTTCCAGATTTGTGGACCTAATTGTGCACTCGACTCCCCTGTCACTTAGAGCAAAAACCGCCATACAGAGCCCTTGCTGGTCACACTGTGCCCTTCTCTTAACCTTCCTGGTCTTTTCATCTACCGCCTTCCCCGTCCTTCACTGCATCCTAACCATTTGTCTTCTCTGCTGCTCCTCAGATGCACCAGGCCCGCTCCTGCATCCTCTCCACCCGGAATGCTCCTCCCCCAAGTATCTCCTTGGCCAACTCTCTCACCTCCTTGCTCTCATCTCATTCCTCAAATGTTGTCTTCTTAATAAGATCTATCCCGATTCCCTATTTAACATTGCGACTTCCCCCCACCACACTCACTCCTAATCTTCCCTCCTCTATATTTTAAAATTTCCCATGTCACATATTTCCTTCTAACATCCTACATAATTTACTTATTGTTATGTGCATTGTTTACTGTCCCTTCCTCCTGTCACATGTACTGTGCAAGAGCAGGTTCTTCATCTGTTTCTTCAATGCTCTATAGAGCAGGGACACACACAGCAGGTGCTCACTGTGCATTTGCCGAATGTCAGAAGGGACTAATTGAAGAGGGTGTGTCCTAGGAGGAGTGGGGAATTTGCTTTCTGGCTGGGAGTGGGGGGGTGGCTAGGATTTAGAGAAGATTCTTGAAACTTGGAGAGATCCATGAGTGTGGTGTGCTCTGAGAATATCAAGTCACCAGTGCCCCACAGAGGTGACAGAATTCAGGGGGCAGGTACAGGATGATCCCAGGGACCCTGGACTTAGGTGGAGGCATCCGTCCACCCAGCAGGGCTCAAGATCACACAGGTTTGAACAATGAGCACTTTGGGGAGACCAGTGTGGACAGAGGACTAAGGAAGGACTCCTGATGGTCAAGGTGGGCTCCTTTGCAGGAGCCTAGGTGAGGGGAACCCTCCTTACCTGTCTAGCTTCAGAAGTCCTGAGAATTGGATTAAAGTTGATGTAAAGGAAACACCTGACCTGGGGATCTCAAATCCTGTCCACTACACGTTCACCACCCATGCGATTAACTTTAGCGTCCGTGTCCTATCAGCAGACTGTTACAGCATCTGGCACGGCGTAGGGAGGGGCTCGACAGCAACAGACGCCCGAGGCAGGATCATAAAAGCTAACAGAGCCCTGTGCCTGTTCTAAGCCCTTCACAAACATTAACTTAATTGTCCTCACCACAAGTCTATGAGGTAGGTACGATTATTATCCCCTTTTACAAATGAGGTGCAGAGAGGTTAAGTAACTTGAGTAATCAGAGATGACATCAATCGTAATTGGCAAATAGTAACCGGTGGAGCAGGGATTCTAACCCAGGCGGTTTCACTCCAGAGAGGCTGGGCTTTACTTCCACGTGACATCCTGAGGCGACTCCTGCTTCCAGTCATAGATTTATTTCCAATTGACCAATGCAAAAGCAACACGTGATTCTCTCATTCTGACCAAAGGGAGCAATACAAATTGGTCTGGAAAGATCGGGATTTGCTAGCGTTAAATTCTCCGGCTGGGGAGTGAATGCTATCGGGAACTCCCCAGACACGGAAAAGCTCCAGAGGGGGGCGTCTGGTGCGGGAAGGCACCACGGGCGTCTCCAGCTCAGCTCACTTCTGCGCTTCTGGGCTTCCCCGCTCACAGCGGCCGCTGCTAACTTTCACGCTCATTAGAGCTCCCTTCTGCAGGGCCTCAGGGCAGCAGCCACCTCCATGGCCAACCTCGCACCTCCTGAGTTTCCAGGCTGTAGTGTTCCCTTCTCTGTGTCCTCAAACCACTCAGGACATACTATGCTTAAGCTCTCATCACACTACATATTTTAAAGTCATGTGCCTCTTCACTGACAACTTGTAGAGAGCAGGGGTGCCAATTGTTTTCCATCAGTAGTCGTCAGCACTTGGTGTGAGACCTGGCATATAGCGGGTGCTCAGCAAACGTGTTTTTTGTTTTTGTTTGTTTGTTTGTTTTGTCCTTTTTTGAGACCGGCCGCACTGCGCTCTGCCAGTGAGCTCTGTAAGCGCACCGGTCATCCCTATATAGGATCCAAACCCACGGCTGGAGCGCTGCTGCGGTCCCAGCACCACACTCTCCTGAGTGCGCCACGGGCTCGGCCCAGCAAACGTGTTTAATAGAAGTGAGATGAATGACAAGGGAAGCAGTTCAGGCAGAATAATCATGGGGACCAGGATTGAGGCACCCCAGACGATGCTGGGTTTCTTACCATGCCATCAGGGCCTCTTTATGGGGTGTAGTCACATGCCAGTAATGTCCAGCTGAATGTCCTAGCAGTGGGTCACAGGGCAGGGTAGGGGGCCGAGCACAGACCCAGAGCTCACCCGAATCATCATCCTTGTAGTGACAGGGGCATTCTTCCCCCCCTGTCAACAGGGGGTTCACATTGCAAGTCACATTTTCTTCATATCCTGTGGGTCCCCGGAAATAACCTATGAAATCCACTGTGGCCCAATAGTCTTTCCAGATTCTCTGCAGAACCTCAACTGCCTCGCAGGAGTGGATCAGCCGCACTTGCACCTGGGCCTCCCCAGCCCAGAGCAGGAGGAAGGACAACAGGTATGTCCCGTTCTCCAGATCCTGCACATCCCTAGGGACCCCTGCCTTTAAGTCTGGACCCAAGAGCTGTGCCTAAAACAGATCCCCACCATGGGTCTTGGGCCTGCCCCGGTGGTCCCTGGCCACAAGGACAGCCTCCTAAGGTATAGCTGCCCTGGCAGGATCCCCCAGGTGGTAGGTGGAGGTCTGGGGACTGCTGGAGGCAAGAATGTTCCCCTCGTCTCCTGGGGCCAGAGGCCTGTACAGAAGATAGTTCAGTTTGGCAAGCTCCTTGGGGAGTGAGCCAGAGGGCTTGTGTGCAGGGCTGGGCCGTGGAGGCTGAGGGATGGGATTGTCACTTCAGGAAACCCTGAAGTACAAGACCTTTGGGTAGAGAAAGAGCAACCTGTCAGTGCTTTGTGTTCCTGCATTCTTCTTCTGGGGAGATTTTAATTTCTCAAACTGAATCCTCCACTGCCTGGTGAGTGGCACATCTGCACATATTATCGCATGTTTAAAGCCATAAGTGTGTGGGTTTTGCTAAATCCCACAGAGAATAAAGAGCATCTCTGTCTCCTGGTCCTCATTAGCTTTTACCCTATGACCTGCACACACTCCTACTGCCACCAGAGGGGAGTCTAGGCTCAGCTCAACCCCCAAGTCCCTGGCTGTCCCCACTCCTGATAAGTCCTTCTCCCTCAAGACTCCAAAACCTGGAGTAAATCCCCCTTCCTCCTATTTCATCTTTCCCCAGCCCCGTCTCCACCATCTCCACCCTAGACTTACAACAAAGAGTTTCTTTACATATAGAAGAAAGAGCCCTTCCTCAGGGAGCAGACAACGGAATCGGACACACGGGGATCCCAGGGAGTTGCACAATAGCAGAAAGGAGAGAGATGCNCCCTTTTCTCTCTCCAGATTCTCCGCAGAACCCCAACTGCCCCGCTGGAGTGGATCAGCCGCACTTGCACCTGGGCCTCCCCAGCCCAGAGCAGGGGGAAGGACAACAGGTATGTGCCGTTCTCCAGATCCTGCACATCCCTAGGGACCCCTGCCTTCAAGTCTGGACCCAAGAGCTGTGCCCAAAACAGATCCCCATCATGGGTCTTGGGCCTCCCTCGGTGGTCCCTTGGCCACAAGGACAGCCTCCAGGTAGCTTCCTAAGGTATAGCTGCCCTGGGCAGGATCCCCCAGGTGGCAGGTGTATTAGGCCTCACAGCTAGTTTAACAGCAGCACATGGAGGTTAAGCAACTTTCCTCCTTCTCCCCCTCCCGTTTCTGTTTTCTGCTCTGGGAACTGAGTTCCCTCTCCTCAGAAGGGGTAATATCCCTCTCCTGGGAAGGGGTAAACATTACTGTTATCATCCAAGGAATGTCTTGTGGGCTGTGTTTAGCAGGCTTCAGGCTGGAATGCTTCGTACTGAGATAGTGGCTAATCAAGAGACTATGCCTTAACCAACCAGATGTTATCAGACCACAAGGGCTGTGTCACCTTGCACACCAGTGATTTCAAAATTCCCCACTACTCTGTCAGAACCCTCCCTAAGTCTTATAAACCTCCTGCTTTCCTTGGTTTGGGAGAACTGATCTGGTTCAGTTTCCCCTCCACGTTAGTGGAATAAACCTTTTGGCTGAAATGGCTCCTGGCTTGGGTGTCTCTCTTTTCTCTGTCTCGCCGAACCTAACAATGTGGAAGTCTGGGGACTGGTGGAGGCAAGAATGTTCCCCTCATTTCCCAGGGCTAGAGCCAGTAGAGAAGATGGGTCAGGTTGGGAAGCCCCTGGGGAGTGAGCCAGAGGGCTTGTGTGCAGGGCGGGGCCCTGGAGGCTGAGGGATGGGATTGTCAGGTCAGGAAACCCTGAAGTGCAAGACCTTTGGGTAGAGAAAGAGCAACATGTCAGTGCTTTCTGTTCCTGCATTCTTCTTCTGGGGAGGACATTTGAATTTGTCAACCTGAATCCTCCTCTGCCTGGTGAGTCTCAGGCAGGCGTCCTGCCTGCCTCATGCCCCCTCTGACCAAAGCCTGGTGCCTGAGCCACCAGCCCACACATCTGCACATATCATCGCATATTTAAAGCCATATGTCTGTGGGTTTTGCTAAATCCCACAGAGAATAAAGAGCATCTCTGTCTCCTGGTCCTCATTAGCTTTTACCGTATGACCTGCACACACTCCTACTGCCACCAGAGGGGAGTCTAGGCTCAGCTCAACCCCCGAGTCCCTGGCTGTCCCCACTCCTGATAAGTCCTTCTCCCTCCAGACTCCAAAACCTGGAGTAAATCCCCCTTCCTCCTATTTCCTCTTTCCCCAGCCCTGTCTCCACCATCTCCACCCTAGACTTAGAACAAGGAGTTTCTTTACATTTGAAGAAGGAGCCCTTCCTCAGGGAGCAGATAACGGAATCGGACACACGGGGATCCCAGGGAGTTGCACAATAGCAGAAAGGAGAAAGATGCAAGAGAAGACTGAGGGGATAGGATTGTCAGGTCAGGAAACCCTGAAGTACAAGACCTGTGGGTAGAGAAAGAGCAACTTGTCAGTGCTTTGTGTTCCTGCATTCTTCTTCTGGGGAGGAGATTTGAATTTGTCAACCTGAATCATCCTCTGCCTGGTGAGTCTCAGGCAGGCGTCCTGCCTGCCTCATGCCCCCTCTGACCCAAAGCCTGGTGCCTGAGCCACCAGCCCACACATCTGCACATATCATCGCATGTTTAAAGCCATATGTCTGTGGGTTTTGCTAAATCCCACAAAGAATAAACAGCATCTCTGTCTCCTGGTCCTCATCGGCTTTTACCCTATGACCTGCACACACTCCTACTGCCACCAGAGGGGAGTCTAGGCTCAGCTCAACCCCCGAGTCCCTGGCTGTCCCCACTCCTGATAAGTCCTTCTCCCTCAAGACTCCAAAACCTGGAGTAAATCCCCCTTCCTCTCCTATTTTGTCTTTCCCCAGCCCTGTCTCCACCTTCTCCACCCTAGATTTAGAACAAGGAGTTTCTTTACATATAGAAGAAAGAGCCCTTCCTCAGGGAGCAGACAACGGAATCGGACACACGGGGATCCCAGGGAGTTGCACAATAGCAGAAAGGAGAGAGATGCCAGAGAAGACGGACAAACCCTGAAGGGAAAAGCCACATAAATGCACAGGTAAAAGGGAAAGGTGGGAAACGAGTGAGCTAGCCCCCAACCAAAATCCAAGTCTCAGGAAAGCACAAGCCAAAGTTGGCTTGCCGCATGAGAAACATATCCATATGGTTATGGATCCATCAGCCCATCAGGGTCTCCCTGTATGTAACTTTTCTCTGACTGCACCTTAATGTCAAGGATCTTGACCCCCTGTTCAACCTTTCCTCACAGCACGGACATCAGGTAACATATATGCGGTCCTGGCCATCAGATACTCCCACCAGGGCCAGGGCAAAGAGGGTGCCCAGGTGGCTCTCTCTGTATGTATCTCCTGGATGAAATCAACATAAGCAGGAAGAAAGACTTGGTAGGCACAGCAGGAAGGGAGACCTAAACCCTGGCCACTCAACCTGTCCCAGAGGCACTTAATTCAGTTCCTGGATGTCTTAATTATCTTCTCTGTTTCATCTCCCATGAGTTGTTGGCATAGTTTGTGAGCAAGATATTTTAGGGATGTGTAAATTTCCCTCTACTTTGAAATCGATAAAAAATGCCTCCATTCAATCTCTCCCTCAATAAAGGATGAGCACTTTATTATAGGTGCCGGTGTTAAAATGATAAAGGACAGCCCCTGCACCTTAGTTAGTCCAAGTCACCGAGAACTGTAATAAGTGCTGGGGTAGGTAAGCGGCCCCTGCCCATATTGGGACGGGGGAGCCGGCAGCAGCGGAAAAGATATGAGATGCTTGAGCTGAGTCATGAAGGAAAAGTACAGATGGGACTGGTGGAGAAATTATGAAAGAGAGAGCAGAATGTACGAAGATGGAAAGGAGAGGGGGCATGTCATTCATTCCAATACAACTCTTAGGAGAAAATAAGGCAAACTCTTCACAACATTGGATTTGGCACTGACTTCTTGGATATGACACCAAAGGCACAGGAAACAAAATAAAAAATAGACACATTGGACTTCATGAAAAATTTTAAAGTTTGTGTATCAAGAGAGGCTATTAACAGAGTAAAAAGGCAACCCACAGAATGGGAGATAGTGTTTGTAAATAATTTCTCTGATAAGGGATTGAGATCCAGAATATATAGAGAACTTCTGAAACTCAACAAGAAAAAGTGAACAACTGGATTCAAAAATAGGCAAAGGACTTGAATACACTTCAAGGAAGATACAGAACTGGCCAGTAAGCATAGAAAAAGATACTGAACATCACTAATCATTAGAGAAATGCAAATCAAAATTGCAAGAAATACCACTTCATCATCAGAAAATAGCAAACGTTGCTGAGGATGTGAAGAAATTGGAACACATGTGCACTGTTGGTGAGAATGTAAAATGGCACAGCAGCTGTGAAAAACTAGGGCGGTTCCTCAAAATATTAAAAGTAGAACTACTATATGATAGAGTAATTCTATTTCTGGGTATATATGCCTCAAAATTGAAAACAGTGTCTCAAAAGAGATATTTACACACCTGTGATCATAGCAGCATTATTCGCAATAGCTAAAACATGGAAGCAACCCAAGTGTCCATTGATGGACAACCAAAATGTGGTATATACATATGATAGAATATTATTTAGCCTTACAAAGGAAGGCAGTTCTGGCACATTCTACAACATGGACAAACCCGGACGACACTATGCTAAGTGAAATAAGCCAGACACAAAAGGACAAATATTGCATGATTCCACTTATAGAGGTAGTTATAGTAGTCAAAGTAATAAGAGACAGAAAGTAGAAAGGTGGTTGCCAGAGGCTGAGTGGTGAAGGGAATGAAGAGTTATTTAGCAACTAAAGAGTCTCAGTTGCACAAGATGAGAAGAGCTATGGAGATGGACGGTGGTGACGGTTGCACATTATGGATGTACTTAATGTCACTGAACTGTACACTTAAAAATGGTTAAGATGACAAATTTTATGTTACATGTATTTTGCCACAATTTAAAAATATATTTAAAAAAATAAGAAATAAAGAAATTAAAGATTCTCAGTTACACCAGAATGAGTCACAGCAACATTAACTCATCTCAGGTTATACACTGAAACGTTTAACTTAACATCCAAAAAAAGATGCTGTGGAGGCAACTCAATTTGAAGCCCAGTGTTATCTGGTTTAGCACAAGTGATTTGTCCTTTGTAAATACTTAGGTTTATGTCTTTGAGTTATCTTTTGCTTTGTTTCCTTATTCATTCCTGGTAAAACTCCTTTTCGAAGTACTACAACTTTTTTTCTCAGCAGAACCAAGGGGAAAAGGAAACGTCTACATGTGCACCAAGGTAGAGAGGAGGAAAGGGGTGTCCCTGGAGACAAGGTATGGAGGTTACAGTGCCTTTCTCATTTGTGAGAAGTGGAAAGGAGCCAGTTGAGCTGAAGCAGAAATATAAAAACTTGGAGAAAGAGAAGGCTTGGAAAGCGTAGATTTCTATCTTCTTCTCAAACTGTTTTGGACTCCCTTAAAGCCACCCTTACTTGTTATAATTTGCTCATTCTCTTTGTATGAACTTGTCCCACCAAGACTCTACTGCTCCTGGATTAGAAGCTGGAAAAGAGAGAGAGGAAATGGAGGTTTTTTTCTCAGCCTCCTTCTCCCAGACGCAGGTAACTGGTTCAAGCTCTATGGGAGGAGCGAGATGAGTGGAAAGAGGAATACTCACCCATACTGCAATGACTGACCCTACAACCACAATCTTGTGCCACGTGAACCGTGTGACGAATACTTTTGTGGAAGCCTGGACTTGTGTATTAGACATCTGGTATGTGACTGAGATCCTAGGTAGAGAGTTTCAAAAATCCAAGAATTAATAAGGAACTATCAACATAGAATTTGTATATTGATAATGACAGTCTCTGAAATTTCCAGATGCATGATTAAATAATTAATTTGAAAATCAATTATGAAGGAGGTGTTCCCAGATGAAAAACTCAAAATAAATGGAGGAAAAGGTCTCTCGAAGGTCTGGACGAGAAAAACACTTTTTTACAGGGAGAAGGTAAACCAGCACCCAGATGCCAGAGAAATATAACCATGACCATCTTAAGGATACAAGAAGCAGAATGTGTCTGTTGATCAGAGGATGGGGTGTAGTTATCTTAGAAGTTAGATCTGGGCTCAGAGAAGCTCTTCACTGCCTTTACCAGGATTTTAGTATCAAAGAGCTTCATTTTTAGGAGGCCTTGTGTTTTATCTAGTTTTGTAATCTGTTTATTTTTTTCCACAATAAGCAATCTCCAACACTGGGATCAGAAGTACCGGGATCAAACTACATTTAGAATAAAAAGGAAATGAATGCAAAGGAAGTAGAAGGAACAAAATAATATAGATAAGAGCAAAACTAATGGAACAGAAAACAAACACACAATAGAGAGAACTGAGTAGAATAAATTTGGTGTTTTGCAAAGACTAATAAAACTATAATTGTCAGATGAGATTAATGAAGGATAACCAATGGCAAGTATGAAAAAGGGTTCATGTGACATATGTTACAGATACTAAGACATAGTAAGAGAATATTATAAATAACTTTATGCTCGTTAATTTGAAAATTTAGATAAAATGGACAAATATCTGGAAGAAGCCTTATCAAAATGAACACAAGAAGAAAGAAAAAAATCTAAAAAGTTCTATGTCTATTAAATAAATTGAATCTGTAATTTAAAAATTTCTACCAATGAAAACACTGGACACAGATTATTTACCATGTAAATATTCCAAACATTTTATGGAAACTTTACACAGAGTACTAAAATTCTGCCACGGAATAGAAAACAAGGAACTACTCCCAACTAATTTGAAATCTTCATGACCTTAATTCCAAAACCAAAGCAGGACATCACAAGAAAGGAAAATTATAGGCCAACTTCTCTCATACACACAGTTGCAAACTTACTAAACAAATTAGTGACTAACTTTGAGTGAAAGAAACCAGATATTTTAAAAGTACCTGGTCTAAAGTATTAAAAGTCCAGGACAGGAGACTTACAGTGCTGGGAAGTTGTCACTCTCATCTTCACAACAAGAAAAAAGCTGGACAGACTGAAAATCCACAATTTTCATAGATCCATTAGATAATTGAATTTTAGAATTATCAGATAAAGAATTTAAAATAACTGTAATTAATATGCTAAGGGCTACAACAGAAAAAAATGGACAACATGTTAGAACAGATGGGAGATCTAAACATAGAGATGGAAACTCTAAGAAAGTCAAAAGGAAGTGTTAGATGTCAAAAACACTCTAATGGAAATGAAGGCTGCATCTGATGGATTCATGATTAGACTGGACACTGCTGAGGAAACAATCTGTGAGTCTGAAGAAATGTTAATAGAAACTCCCCAGCTGAAAATGCAAAGAGAAAAAATGGTAAGTAAAAAATGGAACAGAACTTCTAAGAACTGTATGACAGTTATAAAAGATGTAACATACATGTAATTATAATACCAGAAAGGGAAGAACAAGAGAAAGGAGAAGAAATATTTGATGTAATAATGGCTGAGCATTTCCCAAAACTAATGACATGCATCAAACTACAGATCCAGAAAGCTCAGAGAACATTAAACCAGATGAATGCCAAAAAATCAATCTACAACTAGGTATATTCTATTCATATTTTATAGGGCCGGCCCGGTGGCGCACTCAGTAGAGTATGGCACTTGGGAGTGCGGCAGCGCTCCCGCCGAAGGTATGGATCCCATATAGAGACCAGTCCGCTCACTGGTTGAGCGCGGTGCGGGCGCGACACCGAGGGTTGCGATCCCGTTACCAGTCACGAAAAAAGACAAAAAGGAAAAAAAAATAAATAAATATTTTAGAAAATCAACGACAAATAGAAAATCTTAAAAGCTAGAGAAAAAAACACTATAGAAGAACAAGAGTCAGGATTACACCGTCTTCTCTTCAGAAACCATTGCAAGTAAGAAGAGGGTGCAATGAGATATTTCAAGTATTAAAATAAAATCCCACCCACCCAGAATTCGATATTCAGCAAAATTACACTTCAAAATTGAAGGAGAAAATAGAATTTCTCAGACAAAAAAAAAAAAAAAACTCAGACAATCTGGGTCCACAAAACCTGTGTTGCAGGGAATATTGAAAGAACTTCTTCAGAGAAAAGGAAAATGACACCAATCAGACACCCTAAGTTCTATATAAAGAAATGAACAGCATTAGAGAAGAAATAAATGAAGGTAAAATCAAATCTTTTATTTTCTGACTTCTAATTGATATAATTGGTAATTGCTCAAAATAAAACAGCAAAAATGTATTGGATAATTAATAGCTTGTGGATAAGTACAATGAATGACAGCAATGTGATAAGGGATGAGAGGGAGGAATTGGGTATACTCTGCTATAAGCTAACTGCACTACTCCAGAAAGTGGAATTAGATTGGTTGTAAATGTATATTGCAAAGTCCAGGGCAACTGCTAAAATTTTTTAAAAGAAGCATAAATAATAAGCAAGAGATAGGAGAAAATGGAAATATATAAAATATTCAATTAGAACAAGAAGGCAGAAAATGGGGAAGATAAAGAAAAGGACAGAAGAATAAATGCAATGAATAGAAAACAGTTACAAGCATAGTAGATATTAATAAGTCTATCAATAATCACTTTAAATGTGAATGGTCTAAATACATTAATTAAAAGACAGATTGAAAAATAGGATTGAAATATGTGTTTTCTACAAGAAATTCCTGTTAAATACTTAGACACAGATAGATTAAAAGTACAGGATGAAGTAAGATATACCATGTTAAATTAACATCCATCCTTCTTGAATAATTCCAAAAAATAGAAGGGAGCACTTCTTAATTCATTCTATGAGGCCAGTATTACCCCAATACTGAAACTAGATAATGACATCACCAAAAAGAGAAATTTACAGACCAATATTTCTTATGAATATTGATGCAAAAATCCTCAATGACATACTAGCACACCAAATCCAACAGCATATGAGTAGGATTATATACCACAACAGAGAGAGATTTATCCCAAGAATGCAGGGGTGATTTAACAAGAAGATCAATCAATATAACACACTGCATTAATAGAACAAAGGAAGAAAACCATAGAATCATCTCAATTGATACAGAAAAAGCATCTGACCAAATCCAACACCCTTTCATGATTAAACACACACACACGCACACGTACACACACACAATCAACTTGATAAGGAACATCTATAAGATACCTATAGCTGACATCATACTGAATTGTGAATATCTAGATTCTTCCCCCTAAGACCAAGAATAAGACAAGATGTCCTCTCTCACCTCTCCTACTCAGTCTTCAACTGAATGTCCTAGCCAAGGCAAGAAGATAAGAAAAAAAATTAAAAATATATAGATTGAGAAAAAACAAATGAAACTGTTATTGTTGCCAGATGACATAATTATCTAAAGAAAATCCCAAGAATCAGAAAACAAAAAATAAACACTTCCTGGACCTAATAAGCAAGTACAGCAAGGTTGCAGGATATAAGTTTAATACACAAAAGTAAATTGCTTTCCTATGTACCAGTAATGGATAATTGGAATTTGAAATTAAAAACACCATACCATTTATGTTAGCACCAAAAAAGGGAGAAATACTTAGATATAAATCTAACAAAATAGGTACAGGACCTATATGAGACAAACTACAAATTGTGATAAAAGAAACTGAAGATGTAAATAAATGAAAAGATATTCCATCTTCAGGGATAGTGTGACTTAATATTAAGATATCAGGTCTCCCCAATTTGATCTATTGATTTGATGCAATCCCAATCAAATCCCAGCAAGTTATTTTGTGAACATCTACAACCTGCTTCTAAAGCTATATGAAAAGGCAAAAGACTCAAAATAGCCAATACAATACTGAAGAAGAACAAAGTCAGATAACTGACACTACCTGACTTATGACTTACTATAAAGCTGCAGTAATCAAGACAGTGTGGTATTGATGAAAGGACAGACAAATAGATCAATGAAACAAAATAGAGAATAAAGAAAAAATGGGACAGAAAAAGACCCAGAGAAATATAATTAACTAATCGTTGACAAAGGAGCAAGGCAATTCAGTGGAGAAAAGATACTCTTTTCAATAGATAGTATTGAAGCAACTGGACACACACATGCAAACAATGAACCTAGACGCAGGCTTTACATCTTTCGTAATAATTGACTCAAAATAGTCCACAGACTCAAATGTCAGATGCAAAACTATAAAACTTCTAGAAGATAACATAGAAGAAAATCTATATGACCTTGGGTTTGGTTATATACTGCTGACAAATAAGCATATTTAAAATTGCTCAACATCATATTTAATAGGGGTATTGCAAATTAAAACAACTATGAGATATCACTACTCATCTGTTTGAATGGCTAAGATCAAAAACACTGACAAAACCAAATGCTGGTGAGGTTGTGGAGCAACAGGAACCCACATCATTGTTGGTTAGAATGTGAAATGATACAGCCAGGTTTGGAAGATCATTTAGCAGTAATTAAAACAGTGTGGTATTGGAGCAAGGGTAGACAGGTTTATAGAATGAAATAGAGAATCCAGAAGCAGACACACCCGTATCAGGCCACTTGATTTATGACAAATATGTCACTACAGAGAATTAAGGAGACTTTCAATAGAGAGTGCCAATACAATTACATATCCATATAAAAGATGATGCTATTGTCTGCCCGGAACCATATACAAAAATAATTCCAAATGGATGGTAAATCTAAAGTGTAAAAGTTAAAACAAAAAAGCTTCTAGGGAATAGCCTAGGAAAATACTTTCATGACTGTTGGCAGATGTGAAAATTTCTTAAACAGGACACAAATAGCACAAACCATTAAGGAAGAGATTGATAAACTGAACTGCATTAAAATTTGAAACTTTTGGGGCCGGCCCGGTGGCGCACTGGATAAGTGCACCGCTTGGGAAGCGCAGCGGCGCTCCCGCCCGAGGGAGCAACACCGAGGGTTGCAATCCCGTTGCCGGTCCCTGGTCCGGTACGGGGGCAACACTGAGGGTTGCGATCCGTTGCCGGACACAAAAAAAAAAAAAAAAAAAAAAAAAAAAA
>NW_007734342.1:42276-47581 GCF_000696425.1 Galeopterus variegatus | reverse complement strand
AGGGCCGGCCTGGTGGCGCACTGCTGTAGTGCGCCACTTGGGAAGCGCAGCGGCGCTCCCGCCCGAGGGAGCAACACCGAGGGTTGCAATCCCGTTGCCGGTCCCTGGTCCGGTACGGGGGCAACACTGAGGGTTGCGATCCGTTGCCGGACACGGAAAAAGACAAAAAAAAAAAAAAAAATTTGAAACTTTAGTTCATCAAAACACACTATAACAGTGTGAAAAAGTTAGTCACTGTGGGAGAACACATGCAGAATTCAAATAGCCTACAAAAGACTAGGAAACATACATCATTTCTACAAGTCAATAAGTAAACAGCCTAATAGAAAAACAGGAAAAAACCTAAGCAGTCATTTCGCAAAAGTGAACAACCAAACATCCAATAAACATAAAGACCTATAGACATATTCAAACACACTCAAACTCATTAGTTACTAGGGAAAAGCAAATTAAAACCACAATGATATATCACCAGAATAATGGATAAAATTTAAGACGGACAGTACCAGGTGTTGGTGAGGATGTGGAACATATGAAACTCTATCATACACTATTTGTGGGAGTGTAAATTGGTAAACCACTTATGAAACTGATGATATCTTCTGGCACACATGGATACCCTATGACAGAACAATTCCATTCCTAGGCTATCACTCCTTGTTTATGGCTGGACTGTGGAAGAAAGGATACTCTCATATTTCTCTGATGAAACTTTGAAGTGTTCCAGCTTTTTTGAAAGGCATTCTGGCCACATTTATTAATATTTAAAACACATATACCCCTTGAACCAGCAATTCTGCTTTTAGATAGCTACCCTAAAGGAATTATTGAAATTGTGGAATTTAAAAAGTATACTTTCCTCCAGTCTGGAGCTCAAGGAAGGGCAGAATTAAGTGGGGTAAAGACAAGCATAGGCCTAGGTACCGCTTTGGAGGTTGGTGACATGTTGAAGCAGGAAAAGACCAGAAAGTTGAGTCAGAGGCTGAAGAAGGACCTGGTGACCCAGGACCAAAGCTGAGAGAGGGCCCAGAGGACTACATACATGGGGCACACGTGTCTGGGGCCTCTTTCAGTTTCTCTGGAGCAAGAGACAGGTGTGTCCAGTAGAAATCTGCCCTGGAGCACTAGAACCAGACCTCCCACAATCGAGCAAGAATCCTGGGAGTGGCTAAGAGCTAATGCCACCTGGCGCAGTGACAATCTGGCTGTTGGAAAAGCAAATTAAAACCACAATGATATATCACCAGAATAATGGATAAAATTTAAGACGGACAGTACCAGGTGTTGGTGAGGATGTGGAACATATGAAACTCTATCATACACTGTTTGTGGGAGTGTAAATTGGTAAACCACTTATGAAACTGATGATATCTTCTGGCACACATGGATACCCTATGACAGAACAATTCCATTCCTAGGCGATCACTCCTTGTTTATGGCTGGACTGTGGAAGAAAGGATACTCTCATATTTCTCTGATGAAACTTTGAAGTGTTCCAGCTTTTTTGAAAGGCATTCTGGCCACATTTATTAATATTTAAAACACATATACCCCTTGAACCAGCAATTCTGCTTTTAGATATCTACCCTAAAGAAATTATTGAAATTGTGGAATTTAAAAAGTATACTTTCCTCCAGTCTGGAGCTCAAGGAAGGGCAGAATTAAGTGGGGTAAAGACAAGCATAGGCCTAGGTACCGCTTTGGAGGTTGGTGACATGTTGAAGCAGGAAAAGACCAGAAAGTTGAGTCAGAGGCTGAAGAAGGACCTGGTGACCCAGGACCAAAGCTGAGAGAGGGCCCAGAGGACTACATACATGGGGCACACGTGTCTGGGGCCTCTTTCAGTTTCTCTGGAGCAAGAGACAGGTGTGTCCAGTAGAAATCTGCCCTGGAGCACTAGAACCAGACCTCCCACAATCGAGCAAGAATCCTGGGAGTGGCTAAGAGCTAATGCCACCTGGCGCAGTGACAATCTGGCTGTTGGTGAGAATGGGGGACCAGCAACCTGAGGATAAAGTGAGACTCCTCTTCACCTTCTGTGTTAATTTCTGTGTGTTCTCTATCCCAGAGCAACAAAGAGCCCCAGGCCAGGAGGCAGTACAGCAGATAAGTGACGTCATCAATCTTGTGACAGTTTTTCTTCTCTTGTGTGTGTTTGTGTTTCTTTTTCCTTTTTATTTTAATTTTCATGACAGTTTTCCTCTTTTGTGTGTGTTTGTTTCTTTTTTCTTTTATTTTTTTTTTGTTGTTTATTTTAATTTTCATGACAGTTTTTCATATTATTGTCTCCAACAGTTTCGAGCATTGAGCAAGTATATAATACGCAAATAGAATTTAAACGATGAGACCGGATAAAAATGTAAATCAATCACAACAACAAGAGGACACCTTGACAGAACTTCAGCTTCTATACATATGAGGATGGGATGTCATGCACGGAGAAGTGTGAAAGAGACATTAACTACCCTAACTACCCTACCACACTCCCATTTCATCTCTTTTCTTAAGATAGGTGGACTTTAGCCCCTAATTCCACCCATGCACTCGACTCTCTTACTGCCGTCAAGCACCTAGAAATTCCACCCCCAATTCCTGTGTCTATAATGTTAGGTGGACCTCCTTAAAATCCGAAAGCTTCCAATTTCTCTAGTAAAACACTACCGGGCATCTGCCTTCCGCATGAGTACATCATGTTTATTCAACGTCTTATCAACCTGAGGCAAACAAGTTTAACTTGGGACAGAGCCAGAGAGAAGTCAGACCAATCTCCTCTCTGGCTTCATCAAACAGCTGCCACCCACTCTCTACTTTCTCCCTCTCCAGCCCCCTTTAATAGGGAGCTCGTTTCCCTTTCAGCACTTATTTCTTGGGGCTAATGGAAGACCCAGGAATCCTGACCATCATCCCTTAGAAATTCCAGACATCCTCCCTCTAAATTGATCCTTTTCACTCCTGGACTAGGTTGCAGGCTCCATATTCTCCCAGTTGGGCTGGGTCACAGACCCTCCTACCCCGTCCTGTGCGGGTCCTGAGCCAGGTAGTTGGAAAAAGATTCTGGCGGACGATGACAGGATAGAAATCTAAAAAGTCTTGGAAGGAAGTAGCCCTGAGTTTAAGTTTAAGGGGTCTTTTAAAGGAACATAGTCACACAGCAAAAAATCATATACTCACATACTTACAGTTATCATATAGTTACACACACACATACATACATACATACCCTCCTGGCGTGAGGAGGGGGTTTGGGGAGACTAGCACAAGTGGTAACAGAAACTGAAAGAAGCCAGTTAATCACTTAGGGCTGGCAAAAATTTTCACAGGGCGGTTTCCTCTTTAGGTTGTCTAGACACATCCGGATACAGCTCTTGGTGTTATCAGTCAGGGACAGCATAGGCAGGAAACAGCAAAGGCAGACAGAACTTGAAATTTTTCTAAGTACACGACAATTTCTAACCTTCCATTTTCACAACAGGTGTTGGGGGGCTTTCAAACAAGAACACTTTTCAAACAGTAAAAATGGCATAAGCTAAATCAATCTACCTCGTCACAGTAACCCTAAGACCACTTTTCCTAGTAGCTGCTGAAACAAACTGCCGTGACTCTGAGACTAGTTTTACCCACCACTGTCACTAACCAAATAGAGCTTGCCAACTCCCCAAAACTAAACTAGTGCCAATGAGCTTTCTTTCAAAACAATTCATAACATTTCTCTTTCTAATAAAACTCTGAACCTTTCTTTGTTCTTCAGAAGTATCGAATACCACCCCAGTCTGTGTGTATGCCTCAAAGTGCAATTTTATAATCCCCAAACAAAACACCCTGTTTAGAAATCTGTCTCTATATTTTAATTGACTTTGACAGAGGAGAAGAGAGGCTCAAATAGGGGGTGAGAGAAGGTTTCCATATGTCATGACTTTAGGAAGTGAGTGAGAGTTTGGGGGAAAAGAGAAACTTTGAAATCCAGAGTTTACTTAGGAAATCCTTATTTCTATTATATTTCCAAAATATATTATACAAATTATTTGATTAGGCAAGATAAGAAAGATCAATTTACAAAAAGGAAAACTCAGAAAGCAGAGACAGTAGTTTATCAATCAGGGTCTAATAAGGTGACAGAAATCACACCAGACTTTAGTAGCAAGAATTGAATATAAAGAGTTGTTAACTGGGTATAAAGAGCTATTAGTAAGTAATTGAAAAAGCAGAAAAAAAACACTAAGGTGTTGGGGGCCGGCCAGTGGCTCACTTGGGAGAGTGCGGTGCTGATAACACCAAGGCCATGGGTTCAGATTTCTATACACAGATGACCAGTTAGCTCACTGGGGAGAGCGTGGTGCTGACTGTCGGGCCTTAAAAACTAATGCCACCTTAAGTGACATTACAAGTGGCGCTATTATGGGCCCACAAGAGCATATTAATGTGGCAGCCTAAGACGGTGCCGGGAGGAAGTGGGGTGGGGGTGTCTGCGGGAACCTTGCCTTAGCCCTTATTGGCCAAATACGTGCTTTGGCGCTCGTGAACACTGTGTGGTTGCAATAGCTATGCATTGAGACAGTGATAAGATTATGTAAAAAACCTCCCTTCCCCATTTGCCTTTAGAAGCAAGTGCTTATGTGATAATAAACGGAACTGCTCGACAGAACCCCCGCCGCATGGAGTGTCCTTTAAACTGGGCTGGTTGGGGCCAGTGGTGTGCTCACCTCTCTTCACAGCTCTCTTCCCCCATCTCCTTCCAAAGGGGACAGGAGGGAAAGAGGCATCCAGGCCATTTGCTCGCCCACCAAAAGGAACGAGGCTAGGGCTGTTCGGGTTGGCCGGTGGTGGACCCGACAGAGTGGTGCCCTGTGTGAGGCATTTTTTAAAACTTGTGGGTGAAAGGTGAGTGAGTGAGGCCCCCGGCTGCTTGGTCCTGAAAGAAGGTCAACGAAGGGTGACCAACCAACAGAGTGGCCCCCCACAACCGCGGTAGTTGCCATGAAGTAATCCGCCTGCATGTCAGGGTGAGTACCATAACAGGGAGAAGTCCCTGCCCTTCTCTGCCCTGTTGCTCCCTTTGTCCCTTCCTCATGGGGCAACATGGGAGGCGTGTGTGGAAAGAGTGATGAGACAGCCTGCAAGGCTCTAAAGTACATGTTAAAAGGCAGAGGCCTAGAAATATCTGACTCCATGGCCATCAATGCCTGGCGTCATGTGGTGAAGGTGGCCCCTTGAGCACCTTCGTCCAACTTGTTCTCATATGAGACTTGGGACCGGGTTCAGACCCTGGCCAGAAAGAAATCAGTCACGGGCTAGACCCCCCCTTAGG
>NW_007734342.1:34422-41936 GCF_000696425.1 Galeopterus variegatus | reverse complement strand
GTGTCATGTGGTGCAGGTAGCCCCTTGGGCACCTTCATCCAACTTGTTCTCGTATGAGACTTGGGACCGGGTTCAGACCCTGGCCAGAAAGAATGAGATTAGTCACGGGCTAGACCCCCCCTTAGGGTTCTACCCAACCATCTCTGCCCTAAAGCTTTGCTTCCATCCCAAGCATCAGGAAGGGGCAGAAAGGGATTGGATGCAGTTCGATGAGGAGAGAAAAAAGGAAACAAAGCTGCCAATGCAAGGCCCTGAGCCAGTGAGTGATACCTATGCCCCTACCCTGTACCCTCCTCTCCCGGCATACTCACCCCACCAAAGTTTAGCCAAAGGAGAGAAAGCGGCACCTGAAGTAGTGGAGGAGGCTAGCCCACCTTTAAAAACACCCCCGGCAGAGCCACAGGCTTTTCCTGTTATGGGTCACTGGGAACCCCCAGCTGTCCACAGCCCGTGGGGGGAAGCGGCCCCTCAGGCCTATCCGGTCAACGTTGCCCCCGGTGGAAATAGGCCGGCTGCTTGGTATCCTTGGGAAGCTCATGACCTTAAAGAGCTGAAAAAGGCTGTCGCAGAGGATGGGCCCAATTCCCTATGGGCAGAAACCATCCTCCAGGGCTTAGCTGTTAATATCCCCTTACCAGTCATCTTTCACACCAACCTTTCACAATCCAAGATTGGAAAATGCTCTGTAAGGCTGTCCGCCCCCCAAACTTGTTTATCAAGTTCCACGCCTTCTTTAAAGAAGAGTGCCATGTGCAGGAAGAGATAAATCAAGCATTGACCCATGCCACCAACCCCGGACTCACCTTCCCGTGGGTCCTTGGCAAAGGTTCCTGCGTAGGTGCCAACAAGCCCTTTTGCAGCACTGTGGCAAATCTCACCGCCCCCAAAACCCGAAATAAGTGGACCCGAAACAAGCAGGCCGCAGGGGCAGCTGCAGTGGCCATCAGCTCCCTCTTGGGAGTTATTGGAGTGGGTACCAGGACTGCCAGAATAGCCTTGGCACATCAACAGGTAGATTCCCTTAGGGAGGCAGTGGACATAGATTTTGGCTGCTTGGAGGTGTCTGTATCACATTTTAAAAAATTGCTAAGATCACTTTTTGAAGTTGTTTTACAGAATCGATGCGGACTAGACCTGTTGTTCTTACAGCAAGAAGGATTATGCGCTGCCCTCAAAGAAGAGTGCTGCTTCTATGCCGACCACTCTGGAGTGGTCAAGGATTCCCTAGCTAAGCTTAGAGAAGGATTAGAAAAGCAAGGGAAAAAAAAAAAACGCGAAGCCAATAATAATTGGTTCCAAAGCTGGCTTTCATGTTCCCCATGGCTCACCACCCTGCTGTCCTCCCTGGCAGGCCCCCTAGCCATTTTCCTTGTCTTAATCATCTTGGGGCCTTATGCCATTCGCCAGGTTGTGTCCCTTATAAGGCACAACACCACTTCTCTCATAATGCTCACCCAGGTGGTAGAGGAGGTGGCCCATAACGAAAGCCCTGACAGCCCTTGGGTCAACGCCAATCTGTAAGGCTCCACCCTGCCCCCCGCTTGGCTGGATAGTCAATGACCGGTAAGATTTCCAGAGGGAAACAACCTAAGACAGGCACAGCCACCGGAGGGAATAGAGGCAAGGCTGGAAAGGTTAGCCGCCTCCAGCTGCCTTATTAAAACAAAAGGGGAATTGTCAGGCCTTAAAAACTAATGCCACCTTAAGTGACATTACAATTGGCGCCATTATGGGCACACAAGGGCGTATTAATGTGGCAGCCTAAGGGCGCCAGGAGGAAGTAGGGTGGGGGTGTCTGTGGGAACCTTGCCTTAGCCCTTATGGCCAAATACGTGCTTCTGCACTCATGAAAGGCATTGAGACAAGATGCATGCCCTTGACCCTTAAACTGATGTGATTATGTTAAAACCTCCCCTCCCCATCTGCCTATAAAAGCAAGTGCTTGTGTGATAATAAAGGGAACTGCTTCACAGAACCCCCCCTGCGTCTGAGTGTCCTTTAACCGGGCTGGTTGGGGCTGGCGGTGTGCTCACCTCTCTTCATGGCTCTCTTCCCCGTCTCATCCTAAAGGGGACAGGAGGGAAAGAGGAATCCAGGCCATTCGCTCACCCACCAAAAGGAACGAGGCTAGGGCTGTTCGGGTCAGCCAACAGCAGACCTGACAGCTGACAACACCTGGTCAAGGGTTAATATCCCCTTACCAGTCATCTTTAAAAAAAAAAGAACAGTAAGGTGTCATGTAGGTAGCAACTACAGAAAGTAGCTAATTCTCCTGGGGCTAAGGAAACAAAATGAAGATGTTAGAATGATTTAAACTTAATAGCTTGGGGGTGGCTGCATAGTTCAGCTGGTTAGAGCACAGCCTTGTATCACCAAGGTCAAGGGTTCAAGTCCCCATACCAGCCAGCTGCCAAAAACAAACAAAAATAACCCTAGAAGCTTAGAAGAGGAGTCCCATGGAGACAAAACTCAGACCTCTGGGGAGGAGCACTGTGCAGCTAACTCTTCATGTGTTGGAAAAACCACAGAACCACAAGCTGAATTTACCTTCTGCTCCTACAAGTAACAGATCCTGCCAGTGTGAAGAAGGTTGCTGACCCTCATAGGAACTCAACACAAGTAGGAACTCCAGAAGAGGCAGACAGGCAGGAGCAAGTCCTTTCTATTTCCTCCAGCGCTAAAGTCCTAAAGCCTCCCTCTAGCATCCCCCTGCTGGAAGATCCTACCAGGAAACCAGTGGGAGGAAACCAGCAGATGGAGCAGAAATGTCGCTCACAGAATTTCAGCCCCACACTCACAAGGCAGCGTCTGGAGCTGAGAGACAAGAGCTTAATTATTGACCGAGACAGATATATCAGTAAATAAGCCAGTAGCTTAGAAGTTGCCCCATGTGAGCAATATATTTAGCCTTAAGTTTTCTAGCAGCAAAACTAACACTAAAGTATATCAACTGTTTTCTTTCCCAGTAAATTAAGATACAAATTTGTCTGGAGAAGAACTCCCTGTTAACTAAGCCATAGACAATTCAAGAAAGGGAGCAGAGTTGTTTGGAAAGAACTCAAGACAATAAGGTCCCTGATGGGAACGGAGTTTAGCTGATAGGGTAGTAGTTTCAAAGACCAAAGGAGGAGGATTGTGCTTAGTGGTCTGCAAGGTTGGGGTCCAGCATGCTGGTTTCTTTCCAGGTCAGTACCTTCGCTCATGGGCTATGGTCACACTCAGCTAGCTGCTGTTTCCTTGAGCAGTCAGGGGAGGCTGGGAGCTGATCACAACATAAGGCCTCACCTGAAGACATCCAGGTAGTGACAGGCACCTGCCTTTCCCCAGGGTAAACATTGCAAGGTGTGGGGTCCAGCCCTGCTTTTAGTCTAGGAAACAACTTTGGGCAAAATAGAAAAAGCTGTACCTTCCACAAGCAGTTTACCCCCATGTGCCAGGAAGTCAGCCTTACAAAGATACAAATGTTTATTTAGAGAATAAAGTCTGAGCTCCAGGTGAGATGCTTTGGAAGAAATGAATTGTTCCGTTGCACCTGAAGTAATTTTGAGCAAGTATACTTGATGAACCGAAGCATGGAGATACTTGATAAACCGAAGCATGGAGTATAAAGTCTTTGGGGATCTTCTCCTTGCTTAATTCTGCTGTCTCACCTCTTGCCTCACCCCATCCCCGTCTCAAAAAAAAATTTCCCTGTGATTTATATCATTCCTGGACATCTCTATTCCCAGCCTACAATGTACTTCTGATACTCTGTGCCTGGCTCATCCACAATCCTCTCTTAGAACTTGGCTATGGTGTCTCCTCTTTGTGGAGTTCGTCCCTAGATCCCAAAGCTGAGTCACAAGTCTTTCCTGTGTAATCTTGTAGCTGATCTCTGTTATGACATTCACCATATGAAACTGTAATGGCTAGTTACCAGGGGCAGCAGCACCACAGGCTCTGATTAATCAGCATTCTTACTTTCAAGGAATAGAAGTTTAGTCTGGCTGATTACAGATAAAGGATATTAAGAAAAGAATCCCGACAAGCCTATATAAGTACTGGGGGACAGGAGAAGTGGCCTGAGTGCTGAGCTTCCAGGAACTATACACTTAGACCATGCTCACTGTCACTGCTGCTGCCCTACTCAATAGTAAAAAAAAAATTCTGCTATCATTCACACTGCCCCAAGGATGCATTTCTGTGCCAGGAGTCTGACCTTGCTACCACCACCACGACGGAGAGCCAGGTACCTCCGATACCACGCACACCAGCAAAATAGAGTCTATGCAGACCTCATATTCAAGTTGCTCACATGAGGACTGAAGGGTGTGATATTATGGAAGCCAAGAGAAGAGAGGATTTCAAAAAAAGGAAGAGTGGTAGGTTCATGCTGTTAAATGATGCAGGAGAAATCAAAAGGTAAGGACTGAAAATTGTTTATTGGATTTACCCTCAATGAGGCTCTTAGCTTGGTGAGAAGAGTTTTGATTGGTTAGAGGGGAAGTGGATTGAAAAGTGAAAGATGGAGAATAAACTTGAAAAGACAATTCTTTCAATAGTCTTGGCTTTAAGGATTTCTCATTAGCCAAATGGAGAAACTTGAGAATCAAAATAAATAACAATAGTAATTGATTGTAGACCACTGAATAATGAGTCCCTATTGATATAAATAAATGTGGGCAACAGGAAGAAAAGCTCTTCCTTACAGTAGAATGCCAGCCAATAAATACACATAGAACAAATGATAGATTGAGAAAATCACCGTTTGTAACTATCAAAGTTATTACTCTGATACTGATTTTAGGCAATAATCACCAATGGATGCTAAAACTGGTAGATAAAAGCTCTATAAGGAACACGTTGTTTCCATACTCTCAAAAAATCTCTCCATAAATTACCTACTAATTGCAAAGGGAAGATAGGAACTTCATAATGGATAAACCTAGTAGACACCACTTCAGCCACATAATCAAAGTAACATCACCGATATTGGGGCAAACTGACGTCATGTGCTTCCTGATGTGATGAAGTGAGAAGCATACTACCTCATTCTTACGGTGCCCTAGCCAAAAGTGCACAACTTGAAATGAATTGTTAGGGACATCACAAAAACCTGAATTAGAGATTTTCTAAGTAAAAATTGGCATGTACACTTCAAAAAATTTATAGTCACAGGCCGAGCCCGTGGCGCACTCGGGAGAGTGCGGCGCTGGGAGCGCAACGGTGCTCCCGCCACGGGTTCGGATCCTACATAGGGATGACCGGTGCACTCACAGCGCTCACTGGCTGAGCGCCGTGCGGCCGGTCTCAAAAAGGACAAAAAAAGAAAAAAAAATTTATAGTCATGAAAGACAAGCAAAGACTGAAGAACAGATTAAAGGAGATTAGAGAGATATGGCAATTAAATGCAAAGCATGATCTTGGTTTAGATCCTAATCCAGGAAAAATATCTATAAAGAACATTACTGGAACAATTTATTAAATTTTAATATGAACTCTTGATAAGTTTAATTTGATATTAATTTTCCAGATCTTTATGCTCTGGCTGTAAATCGTTATACTTAGGAAATTCATCCCAAAGGGTTTAGGGAAAAAGAGGCATGATGTATACAACTTCCTCTAAAATGATTCGGGAAAAAAAATAAACACTCAAAGGGAGACTGAATGTTCTGGGCATGAGGTCAAGGACTTTGGGTTGGCTTCAGAGTAGGGTGATCAGATATGAGCCAACCTTATCATGGGAGAGAATCCCAATATCAGCATTTAACTTGTGTTTCTTAATCTTACAAATTTTATTATTTTACATGATTCTATAAAAATATTGTTATAAATTTTTACTAACAAATTGATATTTTTTTATTTGTAAACATTAGTTCTTCCAACTGGAGTCACTTTACTTCTGACTGAAGTACATTTTTAAAACTTCTCCTTTAATAAGAAAAATAATACAGAACTAAAAGCAAAAGAAAAAAATTTTTCCTTAGTAAAGACCTACTGGTAAAATGTCTATCAGTTTATGTTGATCTGAAATGTTTTAATTTTATCTTTTGTTGAAGAGTGATTTGTATCCTCCCGAAATTGTTATGTTGATGCCTTGTAAGAAAAATAGAAAAAAGTATAGTCAGGACCTCTCACCTTGCATCTGTTACAAATGGGCAAGATTCAGCACATTCACTAGAAACGTTATAAAAGTAATGTAACTGCGCATGTGTGCCCGTTTCCTGATTCAGCATGATTGTTGTAATTATGTAATGCTTGTCTTGTGGCCGCTATTGTGTACTAAAACTATAAAGGTAACTGCTCTGAACTGCTGGTCAGAGGAGCATGGGAGGAGGGCAGAGCATGGACGGTTAGTGGAATAGAGCCTGGGCTTGTGTCTGAGAATAAACTATGTCTGTGAACCTTGCATAAAGCTTCCAGGGTCTTCTTTCAATTACCTGACTCAGGACCTGCACAAGAATGGGCAGAAGGATCTGAGATTCCTGCCCGACAGTTGGCATAGTCTGGCAGGATGAGCAGGTCAGGGAGCCACGAGCCCCTCAGGAGGGGGAGGACATGTGGCTGCCCTTGAGCATGTGGTACCTGGTGGCAGCGTTCCATTGGACTTCGGCTCCACTGGAAACGTGGAACCAAGTGGACGGGTCCCCAAGAGCATGGAGAAAGCTCACAAGGTGCTGGACTCTGTGGTGAAAGAGGAGGAGTCCTGGTGCATGGCTGGCCGGATGTACTGGCTGCTGCTCACTGCACTAAGAGCCAATATGGACCAGGCACTCCATGATGCAGCACAGCTACAAGAGGCAATGCAAAAGGCAGACCTGCTGGACACTGAAGTACAGCAATAGGTCACACCTGTTCGTGAAGCCAATAATGATGATGATCCTGTGAGTTGGGAGAACCTGTGCATCTCCTTGCACAACCTATTGTGCATCAGAAAATGAACCCCTAGTTGCTTGGCTCCTACTGTTGTGGGACCTAGAGGTGGATGGGAAATGTGCAGTGTGTGTTAGCATTGGTTCGCTGGCACAGAATGTAGCCTGATACACGGCAACCCTCATAAGTCTCCAGGGGCCACAGTGAATACTAATGGCTATAGAGGACAGAGTATCAAAATCAAACTGTGTCTTTGCCACTGGTCATTGGACGATTGCCCCCTTGTGTATATACTGTGTATGTGTCCCCAGTGGCTGAGTGTATCTTGGGTATAGATGTGCTTTATGGTTTGCACCTGCAAACAACAGTTGGAGAATTCTGGCTGCAAATATGAACAGTAAAGTGTTGTGGGGACATGTGAAAGAGTATTACTTGCTGGGGGGACATGTGGAGATAAGTGCCACTATCTTGGAGTTAGAAAAGGTTTGCATCATTTGTCCTACACATAGTCCTTTTATTTATTTATTTATTTTTATTTATTTGTTTATTTGTTTGTTTGTTTGTTTGTTTAAAAGATGACTGGTAATAGGTTCTGAACCGTTGACTTGGTGGTGTCAGCACCATGCTCTCCCAAGTGAGCTAACCAGCCATCCCTATATAGG
>NW_007734342.1:31971-34412 GCF_000696425.1 Galeopterus variegatus | reverse complement strand
TAAATGATAGATTGAGAATAATCACCATTTGCAAATATCAAAGTTATTACTCTGATACTGATTTTAGGCAATAATCACCAATGGATGCTAAAACTGGTAGATAAAAGCTCTATAAGGAACACGTTGTTTCCATACTCTCAAAAAATCTCTCCATAAATTACCTACTAATTGCAAAGGGAAGATAGGAACTTCATAATAATAAACCTAGTAGACACCACTTCAGCCACATAATCAAAGTAACATCACCGATATTGGGGGCAAACTGACGTCATGTGCTTCCTGATGTCATGAAGTGAGAAGCATACTACCTCATTCTTACGGTGCCCTAGCCAAAAGTGCACAACTTGAAATTAATTGTTAGGGACATCACAAAAACCTGAATTAGAGATTTTCTAAGTAAAAATTGGCATGTACGCTTCCAAAAATTTATACTCATGAAAGACAAGGAAAGACTGAAGAACAGATTAAAGGAGATTAGAGATACGGCAATTAAATGCAAAGCACGATCTTGGTTTGGATCCTAATCCAGGTAAAATATCTATAAAGAACATTACTGGAACAATTTATTAAATTTTAATATGAACTCTTGATAAGTTTAGTTTGATATTAATTTTCCTGATCTTTATGCTCTGGCTGTAAATCGTTATTCTTAGGAAATTCATCCCAAAGGGTTAGGGAAAAAGAGGCATGATGTATACAACTTCCTCTAAAATTGTTCGGGGAAAAAAAATAAACACTCAAAGGGAGACTGAATGTTCTGGGCATGAGGTCAAGGACTTTGGGTTGGCTTCAGAGTAGGGTGATCAAATAGGAGCCAACCTTATCATGGGAGAGAATCCCAATATCAGCATTTAACTTGTGTTTCTTAATCTTACAAATTTTATTATTTTACATGATTCTATAAAAATATTATTATAAATTTTTACGAACAAATTGATATTTTTTTATTCGTGAACATTAGTTCCTCCAACTGGAGTCACTTTACTTCTGACTGAAGTACATTTTTAAAACGTTTCCTTTAATAAGAAAAATAATACAGAACTAAAAGAAAAAGAAAAAAAGTTTTCCTTAGTAAAGACCTACTGGTAAAATGTCTATCAGTTTATGTTGATCTGAAATGTTTTAATTTTATCTTTTGTTGTAGAGTGATTTGTATCCTCCCGAAATTGTTATGTTGATGCCTTGTAAGAAAAATAGAAAAAAGTATAGTCAGGACCTCTCACCTTGCATCTGTTACAAATGGGCAAGATTCAGCACATTCACTAGAAACGTTATAAAAGTAATGTAACTGCGCATGTGTGCCCGTTTCCTGATTCAGCATGATTGTTGTAATTATGTAATGCTTGTCTTGTGGCCGCTATTGTGTACTAAAACTATAAAGGTAACTGCTCTGAACTGCTGGTCAGAGGAGCATGGGAGGAGGGCAGAGCATGGACGGTTAGTGGAATAGAGCCTGGGCTTGTGTCTGAGAATAAACTATGTCTGTGAACCTTGCATAAAGCTTCCAGGGTCTTCTTTCAATTACCTGACTCAGGACCTGCACAAGAATGGGCAGAAGGATCTGAGATTCCTGCCCGACAGTTGGCATAGTCTGGCAGGATGAGCAGGTCAGGGAGCCACGAGCCCCTCAGGAGGGGGAGGACATGTGGCTGCCCTTGAGCATGTGGTACCTGGTGGCAGCGTTCCATTGGACTTCGGCTCCACTGGAAACGTGGAACCAAGTGGACGGGTCCCCAAGAGCATGGAGAAAGCTCACAAGGTGCTGGACTCTGTGGTGAAAGAGGAGGAGTCCTGGTGCATGGCTGGCCGGATGTACTGGCTGCTGCTCACTGCACTAAGAGCCAATATGGACCAGGCACTCCATGATGCAGCACAGCTACAAGAGGCAATGCAAAAGGCAGACCTGCTGGACACTGAAGTACAGCAATAGGTCACACCTGTTCGTGAAGCCAATAATGATGATGATCCTGTGAGTTGGGAGAACCTGTGCATCTCCTTGCACAACCTATTGTGCATCAGAAAATGAACCCCTAGTTGCTTGGCTCCTACTGTTGTGGGACCTAGAGGTGGATGGGAAATGTGCAGTGTGTGTTAGCATTGGTTCGCTGGCACAGAATGTAGCCTGATACACGGCAACCCTCATAAGTCTCCAGGGGCCACAGTGAATACTAATGGCTATAGAGGACAGAGTATCAAAATCAAACTGTGTCTTTGCCACTGGTCATTGGACGATTGCCCCCTTGTGTATATACTGTGTATGTGTCCCCAGTGGCTGAGTGTATCTTGGGTATAGATGTGCTTTATGGTTTGCACCTGCAAACAACAGTTGGAGAATTCTGGCTGCAAATATGAACAGTAAAGTGTTGTGGGGACATGTGAAAGAGTATTGTTTGCTGAGGGGACATGTGGAGATAAGTGCCACTATCTTGGAGTTAGAAAAG
>NW_007734342.1:31216-31647 GCF_000696425.1 Galeopterus variegatus | reverse complement strand
TGGCTGCTGCTCACTACACTGCGAGCCAATATGGACCAGGCACTCCATGATGCAGCACGGCTTCAAGAGGCAATGCAAAAGGCAGACCTGCTGGACACTGAAGTACAGCAACAGGTCACACCCGTTCCTGAAGCCAAAAATGATGACGACCCTGAGTGGGAGTTGGGAGAACTTGTGCATCTCTTTGCATGACCTGCTGTGCATCAGAAAAAGATCCCCTAGTTGCTTGGCTCCTACTGTTGTGGGACCTAGAGGTGGATGGCAAATGTGCAGTGTGCATTAGCATTGGTGGACGCTGGCACAGAATGTAGCCTGATACACGGCAACCCTGATAAGTCTCCGTGGGCCACAGTGAATACTGATGGCTACGGAGGACAGAGTATCAAAATCAAACTGTGTCTTTGCCACTGGTCATTGGACGATTGCCCCCT
>NW_007734342.1:29493-30657 GCF_000696425.1 Galeopterus variegatus | reverse complement strand
TCTATCTATCTATCTATCTATCTATCTATCTATCTATCTATCTATCTATCTATCTATCTATCTATCTACCTATTTATTTAATATATTTAGAAGATGACTCGTAAGGGGATCTGAACCCTTGACTTGGTGGTGTCAGCACCATGGTCTCCCAAGTGAGCTAACCGGCTATCCCTATATAGGGATCTGAACCCATGGCCTTGGTGTTATCAGCACCACACTCTCCCAAGTGAGCCATGGGCCAGCCCTCTGCATAGTCCTTTTAATGCTCCAGTGTGGCCAGTGAAAAAACCTGGTGGTTCTTGGAGAATGACTGCAGGAACTATCAGGAACTGAACAGTGTAGTGCCTCCTTTGCACATGGCTGTGCCTTTAGTTCACAGCCTGATGGATCAGCTAACAACCCAGGTGGGAACTTGTCATTGTGTACCAGACCTTGCAAATCTTTTTTTTCCTCTCAGCTTATAGCCAAGAACAGTTTGACTTTGCCTGGGAAGTCAGACAATGAACTTTTCAAGTGTTGCTCCAAGGTTATCTGCATAGCCCAACTATCTGTCATGGTCTGGTTGCTGGGGACCTAGCCAAGTGTACTAAGTCCAGCATGGTTATAATGCTTCATTACATTGATGTTGTTACTAACCTCTGATTCTCTTGCAGGTTTAACCCAAGTGGCTCCAACACTGTTGGGCCATTTGGATCAATGTGGGTGGCCCGTGAACAAAACCAAAGTGCAAGCACCTAGGCTGTCCATCAAATTCTTGGGAGTTGTTTGGTCGGGTAAGACACCTGAGTCATCCCAGAAACTATTATAGATAAGATACAGGCATAACATTTGCCGACAACAGGAGCTCAGCTACAAGCTTATTTGGGACATTTGGTGTCTTGGAGAGTTTTTGTTCCCCATATGGCCGAAGTGGCATGCCTACTATATGCATTAATGAAGAAAGGAGATCCTTGGGATTGGACTGAAGAGGTAGAACAAGCTTACCATGCTACTCAGAGGGCAATACAGCAAGTGCAGGCTTTGTAAGTGGCTCATCCCCTAAGCCTTTTGAATGAGATGTGCATATAACCCAAGAAGGGTCAGGGTGGGGTTTGTGGCAGAGACAAGACCAATTCTGAACACCTATAGGATTCTGGTCTAAGCTCTGGAAGGGTGCTGAAGTGC
>NW_007734342.1:23648-28891 GCF_000696425.1 Galeopterus variegatus | reverse complement strand
CAAGACCAATTCTGAACACCTATAGGATTCTGGTCTAAGCTCTGGAAGGGTGCTGAAGTGCGTTACTCTCTGAAAGAGAAACAGTTAGCAGCTGTGTATTCTGCCCTGATGGCCACTGAAGCTATTACAAGAACTGCCAAGGTCCTAGTAAGGACAACAGACCCCATTCTAGGTTGGCTACTCACGTGGACAACCACTTCTAAAACTGGGAAGTCTGTGTAAGTAGGGAGCATATATAAAACAGAGAAGTACTGTGTCTACAAGATCTTTGTCTAATGAATTGCAAACTGTGTTAGGACCAGCACCGGTTGTGGAAGAAACTTTGACACAAACTACACCCATGGAGGTGGAGACCACACCATTCCAAGAGGGGAAGGTGTAGCAGAGAATCCTGAACAATACCAATGCCATCTTAGATCTTAGGTAGGCACGGACTAAAACCTCCTCCATGTGAGAAACCATTGAAAACAGAAACCATTGCATAGAAACAGAAATCATACAGAATGAAAATTTTTATTCTTGATTGCTTTAATTGCTCATTTCAGCTTCTGTGACCTAGCTTGCTTTCTGCACCTGTAACCTAGTAATCTAGCTTGTTTTTTGTACCTCTACAAACCCGTGTGCCAAAGGGATGTGGTTTCTGCCTTTACAAACTCCACAAAACCAAGGCTCGGGACTGTTCTCCCAAAATACCTAGGGGAAGCAGTCACTGGCCAGCTAATAAAGACTGTTAAAATTCTTAATTAACTGTTTGGTTCCTTTCCTGGGTGACAACTTCACAACAAAGGGACCTATTCTGGAGCAGGATTGGTATACAGATGGCTCTAGCATCGGACCCTCTGCATCGTGGACAGCTGTGGCCATCGAGCCCTTAACCAATACCTTGTGGTATAAGAATGGCATAGGGCAAAGCAGCCAGTGGGCTGAACTAAGGGCACTATGGCTGGTGATAAAAAAAAAAAAAGAGCAAGGGGCTTTAGCCATCTGTACTGACAGCTGAGCAGTTTTCTGGTGTTTGACCCTTTAGATCTCTACTTGGAAGTTATCAGTGGTGGCCGGTACATCACCGGCCCTTGTGGGGGCAAGCCATGTGGCACAAGATATGGGAATTGGGACAGGAAAAGGATGTAACTCTTTTCCATGTCACAAGACATTCCCCCTTAGCCAGTCTGGGCAATGATGAAGCTGATACACTGCCTAAGGTAAGGTAGCTGGAGNACTAAAACCTCCTCCATGTGAGAAACCATTGAAAACAGAAACCATTGCATAGAAACAGAAAACATACACAATGAAAATTTTTATGCTTGATTGCTTTAATTGCTCATTTCAGCTTCTGTGACCTAGCTTGCTTTCTGCACCTGTAACCTAGTAATCTAGCTTGTTTTTTGTACCTCTACAAACCCATGTGCCAAAGGGATGTGGTTTCTGCCTTTACAAACTCCACAAAACCAAGGCTTGGGACTGTTCTCCCAAAATACCTAGGGGAGGCAGTCGCCTGCCAGCTAATTAAGACTGTTAAAATTCTTAGTTAAGTGTTTGGTTCCTTTCCTGCGTGACAACTTCACAACAAAGGGACCTATTCTGGAGCAGGATGGGTATACAGATGGCTCTAGCATCGGACCCTCTGCATCGTGGACAGCTGTTGCCATCGAGCCCTTAACCAATACCTTGTGGTATAAGAATGGCATAGGGCAAAGCAGCCAGTAGGCTGAACTAAGAGCACTATGGCCGGTGATAAAAAAAAATGAGCAAGGGGCTTTAGCCATCTGTACTGACAGCTGAGCAGTTTTCTGGTGTTTGACCCTTTAGATCTCTACTTGGAAGTTACCAGTGGTAGCCAGTACGTCACCGGCCCTTGTGGGGGCAAGCCATGTGGCACAAGTTATGGGAATTGGGACAGGAAAAGGATGTAACTCTTTTCCATGTCACAAGACATTTCCCCTTAGCCAGTCTGGGCAATGATGAAGCTGATACACTGCCTAAGGTAAGGTAGCTGGAGAGAGCTTGTATTTTAGTAGCATGTTGCTGTAGCCTATATTGCTGCTGTGGCCTATGGATGCAAGTGTCATCTACCCTCACTAAGGGAATATGCAGAAGATCAAATGTGTTGATTGTATGGCGAGTGATCCGGAAGGGATGGACTGTAAGGAAAATAGAAAAAAGCATAGTGAGGATCTCTCACCTTGCATCTGTTACAAATGGGCAAGATCCAGCACATTCACTAGAAACAGTTAGAAGAGTAGTATAACTGTGCATGTGTGCCCATTTACTGATTCAGCATGATTGTTGTAATTATGTAATGCTCGGCTTTTGGTCGCTATTGTATACTAAAAGTCTAAAGATAACTGCTCTGAACTGCTGGTCGGCAGAGCCTGGAAGGTTTGTGGAGCATGGAAGGAGGATAGAGTATGGAGGGTCAGTGTAGCAGAGCCTGAGCTTCTGAGAATAAAGTAGGTCTTTGAAGCTCACATCAGAAGAATAAAGTATGTCTACCTTGTGTAAACCTGCCAGGGTCTTCTTTCAAGTACCTGACTCAGGACCTGCACAGGAAGGGACAGAGGATCTGAGATTCCTGCCCAACATGTCTTAACCCCCAACGCGACAATGTTTGGAGATAGGGCCTTTAAGGAGATAGTAAAGGTAAAATAAAGTGCTGTATTATTTTTTCTAATTTCGTCTTCTGTACGTCACTCTCCTTTTTCTGTCTATAAATCTTAGCTGAACACACTGCAGCTCCAGAGTCACTCTGAACCTATTCTGCTCTGCTGGCTGCCTCATTAGTGAATTGTTCTTTGTGCAAATACTTTAAATTTCATTGATCTAAAGTTTTTCTTTTATCAAGACAAATGTAGGTTTCTCTAGAAATCATATGTATTTGATTTTGTCAGATGTCTGGAGGAAACATGAGTCTAGGACCACTTAACTTTGAACTAGAGACATTTTGAGCCACACAGGTAGTATCAATTCAGGCTGAAAACCAGCATGAGAACTGGCTTATGGCTATAAAGTCTTAGTGGACACTTTCCCACCTCTTTTGCATACCAAATTTCCCAAAGGTAGCTTTCTTTGTGCTCTCCTGGGTCTGAGAATATACTTCTGGATCACCCTTCGCCAGATGACATACTCCTTTTGCAAGAGCCCACCACAGCAAATAGTCATAGACACTTAGCCATAGAAGAGCCATTTTGTAGAATACAGCTTTAAGCAGAAGTCTTAAAATGGAAGTCTTTTTGTAGCCTTAGCTCACAGCTTGGATCATCAAAAAAATGCTATGGACCTTGGTGCTCAGGAAGAGCAAAGATAATAAAAGCTAACCAGTAACGTGCAGAACTAACCATTCTTTCTTTGGAGTCACATCTGTCTGGAAGAAGATGGAAACCACATCCCAATACAGAACCAGCCCTGACACACAGGAAGCCTGGAATCTGCAAGATTTGACGTAGCAGCTCTCTGCCCCTTTTGTTTCCCACACTCTTCCCTTTAAAAACCTTGCTGAGGCTNAGCCTGAGCTTCTGAGAATAAAGTAGGTCGTTGAAGCTCACATCGGAAAAATAAAATATGTCTACCTTGCATAAAGCTGCCAGGGTCTTCTTTCAAGTACCTGACTCAGGACCTGCACAGGCAGGGACAGAAGGATCTGAGATTCCTGCACAACATGTCTTAACCCCCAACGCAACAATGTTTGGAGATAGGGCCTTTAAGGAGATAATAAAGGTAAAATAAAGTGCTGTATTATTTTTTCTAATTTCGTCTTCTGTACGTCACTCTCCTTTTTCTGTCTATAAATCTTAGCTGAACACACTGCAGCTCCAGAGTCACTCTGAACCTATTCTGTTCTGCTGACTGCCTGATTAGTGAATTGTTCTTTGTGCAAATACTTTAAATTTCATTGATCTAAAGTTTTTCTTTTATCAAGACAAATGTAGGTTTCTCTAGAAATCATATGTATTTGATTTTGTCAGATGTCTGGAGGAAACATGAGTCTAGGACCACTTAACTTTGAACTAGAGACATTTTGAGCCACACAGGTAGTATCAATTCAGGCTGAAAACCAGCATGAGAACTGGCTTATGGCTATAAAGTCTTAGTGGACACTTTCTCACCTCTTTTGCATACCAAATTTCCCAAAGGTAGCTTTCTTTGTGCTCTCCTGGGTCTGAGAATATACTTCTGGATCACCCTTCGCCAGATGACATACTCCTTTTGCAAGAGCCCACCACAGCAAATAGTCATAGACACTTAGCCATAGAAGAGCCATTTTGTAGAATACAGCTTTAAGCAGAAGTCTTAAAATGGAAGTCTTTTTGTAGCCTTAGCTCACAGCTTGGATCATCAAAAAAATGCTATGGACCTTGGTGCTCAGGAAGAGCAAAGATAATAAAAGCTAACCAGTAACGTGCAGAACTAACCATTCTTTCTTTGGAGTCACATCTGTCTGGAAGAAGATGGAAACCACATCCCAATACAGAACCAGCCCTGACACACAGGAAGCCTGGAATCTGCAAGATTTGACGTAGCAGCTCTCTGCCCCTTTTGTTTCCCACACTCTTCCCTTTAAAAACCTTGCTGAGGCTCTTGAACCTCTGAGACAGTTTACAACTAAACTGTCTCCCAGGTTGTGCTTCCTGATAATAAAGCTTATCAACATCAGACTCTCAGGTCCTTTATTCCAGGCAAAAGAGTGGCCATTCTTGGTCGCCAGTTTCACTTTGAGATCCCAGTTGATCCAGGGCTCTCCTATTACACTTGCCTCTTTGGACAAACCCTTGCGCTTTGTCTTCTTTCCTTTTCAAAACAATAAAACAGAGGCTAAAAAATTAAACACAAACCAATACATGTGATAAAGTTTCATAGAACTAAATATATACACGTACAAATGAGTACAATAAAACTGGACAAATCCAAGTAAGATTGGCAGGTTGTACCAATGTCACTATACTGTTGTGATATTGTACAGTAGTTCTGCAAGATGTTAACACTGGGAGAAACTGAGGAAAGGGTGCCAGGGAGCTCTCTGTATTATTCCTTACATCTGCATAATCTACAATTAAACCAATAAAATTTCCCTCCAAAAAAGGAGAATTAAAAAGGACGTATGTAAAATTTTACATGTATCTGTGTGGTGCATAGAGAGATGTATGAAAGGATGGTCACCAAATTGTTAGCAGTTGTTAACCCTCGGGTGGTAAGTCTTGGGGTAACTTCTCTGAATCATTGTTAGTTCAGGGTCCCATCATTACCAT
>NW_007734342.1:15832-23516 GCF_000696425.1 Galeopterus variegatus | reverse complement strand
CATTACCATGATCCTCTTCACAATTTTTATGGCTGCATCCCGGGACTCAAGATCACAACTCTGGACTCTCAGGAGCACTCAGCTGGGACAGATGAAGGAGAGGAGTAAGTCGACTTCGTTGCGGATGATGAGTGGCCCTGGGTGAATGTTGTCTGGCAGGGCCAGGCTGGAGGTCATTTCCCAGGCATCCACAAAGGCCACACGGAGGTCAGCAAAGGCAGCTCTCAGGAGCCGGTTCAACTGGAGGGTGAACCAGTCACTCCCATACACAGACTTGTAGCCAGTGTTTGCCAGTTTGATGACCACAAGAGTGCTGGGTTCCCGAGCCAGCAGGGCGGTCACGCCCGCACGGATCCCTGCCAGTCGCCGCACAAAGATGGACGGAGGGAAGGTGGTGAAGTGAGCTCCAAGGCCCAGCACCACCACGGTGTTAGGGCCCCCGGCCAGGCCCCCCAGCTCCCGGGCCACAGAGTGCAGGGAGGCCACTGGTGTATGGAGGGAGCGCAGGGGCCAGCCGTGGGCTCGCCAGTGCAGCACTATGCCCCGAGAGGTCTCCACCGCCATCAGGGGCCCCGTCTGGTATGTGACATGTAGATCCACTGGCTTCAGAGCTGTTGAGAGGATAGAGGTCAGGAGGGATCAGGGGTTAACATGGAGCTGTACACCATCCTGTTGGACAAATAAAAGTTTTATTCCCCACTTTGCTTTCCAGGACACCAGCATTCTGTCCCCAAACCCTAATGCCTCTCGCTCATGTTTACAAGTTACCAAGGATCTCACGATTATCCATCCAAACTCCTCTTCCATTTGCTTTAAACTCTTCTATGGCATTTGACTTGGCTATGCTGGTTAACCGCTTTTGAAAACCTCCTTCATTTTGCCTTCTACACTACATTATACCATTTTTCTACCTTCCTGGTCATGCTTTCCTCAGTTATTTGCTTCATATTTTTTTTTTTTAAACCCTTTTTTCCCTTTTTTATTTGCCTCATATTTTCTTTGCCCTTTGTAAAGGAAGGCATTTCCCAAACTTCCATCATGGTCACCCACTTTTCTTAACCATCTATTTTGTTGGGAATTTACCCACTTCTACATCTTCAGTGTTTGTCTTAGAGCTGATGGTTTTCCAATCTTCAATTCTACACTCCGAGTGCCCAATCAATATTTTTTTCTCTAATATTTCACTATTGCCTTGAACTCAATATGCATAAATGAATCTATCATCTCTGCACAAGCCTTGCTCTCTACTTCCTAAATTTCCCCCACTGCCTCACACCAGTCAGCCATCATCTCTGGTGACTTTATAGTGTTTTATTCTTTTTTCTCAGCTTTCCGTGGGGAAGACCTTAGTCATATCTGATGCTTCTCTGTGTCTTAATATGAAGTCAAATCACTCCTGAAGTTCTATTCATTCTTCATTTCTAAGGATTTCTATGTCCAGCTCTTGCATCCCACTTTACTTTGGGCTCTTAATAACTCTCACCTACATTCACCTAACAATATTCGACAGGTGCAAATTGAGGTGTCATCTATTTTAGAGGCATTGTTCAGAGTACTTTTACATACAATGGTTAAAAAGAGACATAAGTCCTTCCACTTCTGGAGCTTTAAGTCTTTTGGGAGAGAGAGCTATTTTCTGATGCAGAAGGGAGGTTGGAAATTTTAAAGGATGGAAACAAGGTAAGTGTTCTTAGAGCAAAATGAATGGCATACGATGAGGTTAGAGCTATACAGAGAGTGAGATCATGCAGTACCTTTTAGATCATGTTAATAATTTTGATTTTTGTTTCAAGGAAACTTGGAGTTCATTGAACACGAGTATTATGATCCAGTTTACTTTTTTTTAAAGCTCATGCTCCTTTGTGAAAACCTGGGATAGACAAAGGGGTGCTAAGAAGTGAAACGGGAAACCCATTTTAAAGGATTTGAAATAGGTTTGCCAATGGTCCAGGATAGGGAGTAGAAGTAGAGGGAAAAGGATGTGTTCCACATATATTTCTAATGTAAAGTAGATAAGATTAGACCATTAATTGGTTGCTGGCATCAAACAGCAGGAGGTGTCAATGAATCCCAGATTTCTGGTTTACGCAGATGGGAGATACTGGCACTTAAAGGAAGTCTGTTTCAGGAAGTCTGGATTATATTTTAGTGATACGGAAGGAGAGTGGTCCAGAGGTCAGAATTGTATTAAATATGTGAATATTTGAGAGGCATCCACATGGAGATATTAAGTTAGTAGCTGAATCCAGAAGAGAGGTCTGGGCCAGAAAGATAAATTTGAGATGCATTATAATTACAAATGTTATCAAAGCCATAGGAATGGACAAGATCACTTAGGAAAATCATAATGAGGGAGTAGAGTAGAGGGTCCAGGATTAACTTCAAAGAACTTCATTATTTGGAGGTGGGGTAGAAAATGAAGTGACTGAGAGTGAAAGACCAGAAAAATAAGAGGAAACCAGGTGTAAGTAGACAATAAAATAAGATGTTTATATTTGAATGAGTTAGATTTCTCACCTATTCAAGTGAGAAAAAAATGCAAGCTCTAAATGACATAGTCTGTTGAAGCTATGAGGAAACAGACTCCCTCATTTATTGCTGTTGAGAGTGTAAAATGTGGAATTTGGAAAATATCAAACAAATTTACATTTGCATTTGACACATACAACTAGTAGGAGTCTTACTTATAGGCTCACCTGAACAAATTGCAAATATCATTTTTACAAGTTTATTTACAGTGGCATTGTTTATATAGCAAAAATTTGAACAGGACCAGGTGTCCAGCAATAAGGGACATCCATACAATAAGTCTTGTACAGCCATGAAAAGGAATGTGCTAAGATCCAACAATATGCTGCCTACAAGTGACTAACTTTAGCCTTTAGGACACACATAGACTTAATGTCAAGGGATGGAAAAAGATATTTCATGCAAGTGGTAACCAAAAGAGAACGATGGTGGCTATACTTATATCACACAGAATGAACTTTTGTCAAAATATGTTATGAGAGGGCCGGCCCGGTGGTGCACTGCTACAGTGCGCCGCTTGGGAGCACGGTGGCGCTCCCGCCCAGGGTTCGGATCCCACATACAGACCGGTTCCCGCTCACTGGCTGAGCGAGGTGCGGGCGCAACACCAAGGGTTGAGATCCCGTTGCCAGTCCCAGTCCGGTACGGGCGTGACACTGAGGGTTGTGATCCGTTGCCGGACACGAAAAAAGACAAAAAGGAAAAAAAATGTTATGAGAGAAAAAGAAGGTCACTATATGATATTGAAGTGGTCAATTCATCAAGAATACATAAAATCATAAATATATATGCACCCAACATTGGAGCACATAAGTGTTTAAAGCAAATATTAACAGAACTGAAGTGAGAAACTGACAGCAATACAATAATATTTGGGAACTTCAATACCCCACTTTCAATAATAGATGGATTATCCAGAGAGAAAATCAATATGGAAGCAGCAGATTTGAATAGCAGCATAGACAAAAGGCACCCAACAGACACATACAGAACATTTCATCCAACAGTAGTAGAGCACATATTCTCCTCAAGCACACAAGAACATTCCCAGGATAGATCATATGTTGAGTCACAAAACAAGTCTTAACAAATTTAAGAAGATGGAAATATCTCGAGTATCTTTTCTGACCACAATTGGTAAAAAACTAAAAGGCAATAATAGAAGAAATTTTGGAAAATTTATAAATGTGTGGAACTTAAACAACACATTCCTGAACAACCAGTGGGTAAAAGAAAACGTCAAAAGGAAAATCAAAAAGCATCTTGATCAAAGGAAAACAGAAACACAACATACTAAAACTTATATGATTCAGCAAAACCAGAGCTGAGGGAAATTTATGCAGATAAACACCTACATTAAGAAAAAAAGACACATCTCAAATAAGCAATCTAATTTCACACCACAAAGAACGAGAAAAAGAAAAAACAAAACTAAACACAAAGTCAGCAAAAGGAAACAAATAATAAAGATTAGAACAGAGATAAATGAAAGAGAGACTACAAAGGCTGTGAGTGGCTCAAGGAAACTGAGTGGTTTTTTGCATGATCAACAAAACCAAAAGACCTTTAGCTAGACTAGCCAAGAAAAAAGAGGACTCAAATAAATAAAATTATAAATGAGAGAGGAAACATTACAAATAATACCACAAAATGCAAAAAAGATCATGAGACTACTTTCAACAATTATATGCCAACAACTGGAAAACTTAGAAAAAAAGGATAAATTCCTAGAAACAGACAACCTACCAAGATTGAATGATGAAGAAATAGAAACTCTGAACAGACCAATAATGAGTAAAGAGATTGGATCAGCTATCAATACTTTCCCAACACAGAAAATCCCAGGACCAGATGGCTTCATGAATGAATTCTACCACACATTTAAAGAAGAATTAATTCCAATATTTTTCAAACTCTTCCAAAAAAATGAAGAAACTTCCAAACTCCTTTTACAAGGCCACAATTATCCTCATATGAGAACCAGATAAGGTTGCTACCAGAAAAGAAAATTACAGGTCAATAACCCTGATGAACACAGATGCGTATATCCTTAACAAAATACTGGCAAACTAAATTCAACGGCACATTAAAAGGATCATACACCATGATCACATGGGATTTACTCCTAGGATGCAAGGATGGTCCAACAGGTGCAAATTGATAAATCTATATATCATATTAACAGAATGAAGGGTAAAAATCATAAAATCGTCTCAATAAATGCAAAAAGCATCTGATAGAATTCAACACCATTTTATGACAAAAAACTTCCAACAAATTCGGTATAAAAGGAATGAGCCTCAACAGAATAAAGGTCATGTGTGACAAATCTACACTAACATAATACTCAACCATGAGAAGCTGAAAGCTTTTCTTTTAACATCAGGAACATGACAAGGGTGCCCAATATTGCTACTTCTATTCAACATAGTACTGGAAATCCTAGCAAGAGAGATTAAGCAAGAAACAGAAATAAAGGCATCCAAATTGGAAAGGAGGAAGTTAAACTGTCTCTATTTGAAGATGACATGAAAAAAAAAATATATATATATATATAAAATAACTAATAAACAAATTCAGAAAAGTTTCAAGACACAAAATCAACATACAAAAGTCAGTTGCATTTCTGTACACTATCTAAAAAATAAATTAAGAAAATGATCCCAGAGCCAGCCCTGTGGTGCACTCAGTAGAGTGCAGAGCTTGGGAGCGCAGTGGCGCTCCCACCGAGGGTTCGGATCCCATATAGAGACTGGTCCGCTCACTGGTTGAGCGTGGTGTGGGCGCGACACCGAGGGTTGCGATCCCGTTACGGGTCATGAAAAAAGACAAAAAGGAAAAAAAAAAAGAAAATGATCCCAGCCCACAGTCTTAGCAGCTGCCAAGGTGGGCCAAGACCCATGAAGTCCCAGGTCTTAGTCTAAGGCCAAGAGGGAAGCACCTACAGTCACAGCAGCTGACGAGGTGAGCCAAAACCAGACCCATGGGGCACCAGAGCCCAGTCTGAGGCCCTGGTGGGGGAGAAAGGAGTATACACAGCCCAGCAGCCCCCAAGGTGAGCCAAGGCCTGCACAGCACCAGGGGCTCAGTCTACAGCCATGGAAAGCTGGAATAGAAAAAAGTGTCAAGTCACCTATAAGGGAATCTTCATCAGACTAACAGCAGACTTCTCAACTGAAACCCTACAAGCCAGAAGAAAGTGGAATTATATATTCAAAATACTAAAGGAAAAAAATTGCCAACCAAGAATTCTTTACCCAGCAAGGCTTTCCTTCAGAAATGAGGGAGAAACAGTGTATTTCCCAGACAAACAAAAATTGTAAAAGTTCACCACCACACGACCAGCCCTGCAAGAAATTCTCAAGGGAGTCCTGCATCTGGAATCTGAAGAATGATGATCACTATCACGGGTACACAAGAAAGAGCAAAACCTGCCATTGAAACAAAAATACCAGTGAGAAAGAGTAAGAGGCTAAATCATGCCACCTCAAATTTCCAACTAACATTGAAGAAGAGAAATAAAAGGGGAAGTAATGATCAAAAGATATTTAAAACATCTAAACAGAAAGCAATTAAATGACAGGAATTAAGCAATACCTGCCAAAACTACCCTAAATGTGAATGGATTAAACTCTAAATTCAAAAGGCACAGGTTGACTGATTGGATTACAAAGCTAGACCCAAGTATATGCTGTCTTCAAGAGACCCATCTCACCTATAGAGACACACACAGACTAAAAGTGAAGGGATGGAAAAAGATATGCCATGCAAATGGAGACCAAAAATGAGCAGGAGTAGTTATTCTTATATCAGATAAAATATTCTTTAAACCAAAAAACAAAAAGAGACTAAGAATGCCACTATATAATGATAAAAGGATCTATCCAGCTAGAAGACATAACAATCATAAACATATATGCACCCAATACTGGAGCACCCAGATACGTAAAGCAAACTCTTATACCTCAAGAAAGAAATAGGCCATAATTTGTTGATAGTGGGTGACCTGAACATCCCTCTCTCAGTATAGGACAGATCTTCCAGGAAACAAATCAACAAACAGACACAGGATTTAAACTGTACCTTAGACCAACTGGACCTGGCAGATATACACAGAACATTCTACCCAACATCTAAATAATATACTTACTTTTCATCAGCACATGGAACATTTTCCATGATAGGTCACAAATCTAATCTCAGCTAATTTGTAAAAATTGAAAGCATTCCAAGTATCTTTTCAGACCACAATGGACTAAAACTGGAAATCAATCACAAGCAAAACCTTGGAAACTCTACACCTACATGGAAACTAAACAATAGGCTCCTGCATGACCTATGGGCCCAAGAAGAAATTAAACAGAAAATCAATAAATTCTTGAAACTAATGAAAATAAAGGTACCTAATACTAAAACTAATGGGATACTACAAAAGCAGAGGCAAATTGATTGCAATAAATGCTTATATCAAAAGAATGGAAAGACTTCAAATAAATGACTTAACACTAAGCCTCAAAAAACTGGAAAAACAATAGCAATCCAATCCTAAAGGTAGGAGATGGAAAGAAATAATTAAGACCAGAGCAGAACTAAATGAAATAGAGACCCAAAAAATGACAGAAAAGATCAACAAAACAAAAAGTTGGTTTTTCAAGAAGATGAATAAAATAGATAAGCCATTAGCTAGGTTAACAAAATAAATAAATAAATAAGAGACAAGACCCAAATAACAAAAATCAGAAATGAAAAGGGAGACATTACAACTGATACCACAGAAATATGAAGAATCATTAGAGACTATTATAAACAACTGTATAAAAACAAATATGAAAACATGGAAGATATGGATAAGTTTCTGGACACATACAAACTACCCAGACTGAAGTAAGAAGAGGTAGAAAACCGGAACAGACCAATAACAAGCAAAGAGATTGAAGCGGTAATCAGCAACCTTCCAGCAAAAAAAAAGCCCAGGTTCGGATGGCTTTACAGCTGAATTGTACCAAACATTTAAAGAGGAATTAATACCAATTCTCCTCAAACTTTTCCAAAAATTAAAAATGGAAGCCATGCTCCCAAACTCATTCTATGAGGCCAACATAACTCTGATACAAAAACCAGATAAAGACACAACAAGAAAAAGAAAATTACAGGA
>NW_007734342.1:11241-15204 GCF_000696425.1 Galeopterus variegatus | reverse complement strand
GTTTCTCAAGAAGATAAATAAAATAGATAAGCCATTATCTCAGTTAACAAAAAAAAAATTTTTTTTAAATAAGAGAGAAGACCCAAATAACAAAAATCAGAAATGAAAAGGGAGACATTACAACCAATGCCACAGAAATACACAGAATCATGAGAGACTATTATAAACAACTGTATGACAACAAATATGAAAACCTGGAAGACATGGATAAGTTTCTGGAAACATAAACTCCCCAGATTGAACCAAGAAGAGATAGAAAATCTGAACAGACCAATAACGAGCAATGAGATTGAAACAGTAATCAGCAATCTTCCAACAAAGAAAAGCCCAAGAACAGATGGCTTTACAGCTAATTCTACCAAACCTTTAAAGGGGAATTAATATCAATTCTCCTCAAACTATTCCAAAAAATTGAGATAGAAGCCATTCTCCCAAACTCATTCTATGAGGCCAACATAACTCTGATACCAAAACCAGATAAAGACACAATAAAAAAAGAAAATTACAGGACAATATCCTTGATAAACATAGATGCAAAAATCCTCAACAAACTATTAGCAATCAGAATACAGCAGCACATCAAAAAAATTATACACCATGATCAAATGGCATTAATCCCAGGGATGCAAGGATGGGTCAACATATGAAAGTCAATAAATGTGATACACCGCATCGATAAGCTCAAAGACAAAGACCATATGATTGACTCAATAGACACTGAAAATCATTTGACAAAATTCACCATCCCTTTATGATAAAGACTCTCAACTAATTAGGTATAGAAGGAAAGTATATCAACACAATAAAAGCCATCTATGGCAAGCCATGGCAAGTATCATTCTGAATGGGAAAAAAACTGAAGACCTTTCTTCAAGAACAGGAATAAGACAAGGATGCCAACTCTCACCACTTCTATTTAACATAGTACTGGAGGTACTAGCCAGAGCAATCAGGCAAGAGAAAGAAAGAAAGGGCATCCAGATTGGAAAAGGTGAAGTCAAACTGTCTTTATTTGCAGATGATATGATACTATATATAGAAAAACCTAAACACTCTATCAAAAAACTCCTAGAGCTGGTTAATAATTTCACTAACATTGCAGCATACAAAAAATGACCCCAAATCAGTTGCATTTATATTCTCCAATAATGAACTAACAGAAAGAGAAATCAAGAAATTAAACCCACTTACAACAGTCAAACACACACAAAAAAAATACTTAGGAATCAATTTAACTGAGGAGGTGAAAGATTTCTACAATGAGAACTAGAAGCCATTATTGAAAGAAACTGAAGAAGGCACAAAAAGATGGAAAGACATTCCAAGCTCTCAGGTTGGAATTACTAACATTGTGAAAATGTCTATACTACCCAAAGCAATTTACAGATTCAATGCAATCCCCATCAAAATACCTATGACATTCTTCACAGAAATGGAAAAAACGATCTCAACATTCACATAAAACAACAAAAGACCCCAAGTAGCCAAAGCAATAATGAGCAAAAAAATAAAGCCAGAGGCATAACATTACCTGACTTCAAATTATACTACCAAGTTATAGTAACCCAAACAGCATGGTACTGGCAGGCTTACAGTCATCTGATATTTGAAAAAGGCAACAAAAACATACCTTGGGGAAAAGACTGCCTCTTCAATAAGCAGTGCTGGGAAAATGGGATATCCATATGCAAAAGAATGAGACTAGACATATACCTCTCACCATATACTAAAATCAACTCAAAATGGATTAAAGACTTAAGTATAAGATCTGAAACTGTAAATTTACTAAGGGAAAATATAGGTGAAACACTTCAGGAACTAGGTCTGGGTACAGACTTTATGAACATGAGCTCCAAAGCACAAACACCAAAAGAAAAAATAAACAAATGGGACTATATCAAACTCAAAAACTTCTGCACAGCAAAGGAAACAATCCACAGAGAGAAATGACAACCTACAGGGTGGGAGAAATTTTTGCTAACTTTTTGAACATCAATGGTCTTAAAAAGAATTCCACCTATTGTCTGTATTTCCTACAAATTAGTACTTAGATCTAGAAACGTATTCAAATTCAGATTCCATTTTGGGGGTCAGTGCTTCATAGGTGATGATTGTGTACTTCCATCAGGATTACATAATGTCTAGGTATCTCTACTTTTTGAGATATGAGCATCCATCGATAATTATTACCTAGATCTATTAATTCACTGGGGGCTACAAAATGGTGATATTCTAGTGTTAAATCCTCCTTCTTTATTAGATGGAATATTTGTATAAAGAGAAATTTCCACTCACCAATCATTTGGTTATATAAGAAAGACAGGATAAATGTTTTTTTTCCCTCTATTTATCAATTTTTGAAATAACAAGTTGATTGCCTAAAATTTACCAAAATGTTGTTGTTATAAATTTGTGGATTTAATCATGTCCATTGTGTTTCAATCCACTGCAGTTATTATCTGTGTTGATGTTCAGAATCTTCTGGTTTTTGCTTTTTGTTTTGGGGGGGGGTTCTTTGTTTTTTTCTCTAGTGCAAATCTCTTCAAGGCAGCTTTTAAGTTCTTTTTTAACACAACCTTAGTCACCTATGAAGTTCAAGGGATCTTTAACTTCATTCACTGGTTTCATTGTTACTTGCAATAGTGGTATGTTACTTTGAAATTACTTCTTTTTAAAAATATGGCCAGGTACAGCAAAAAAGTAATTTTGTTCATACTGTTACATTTTCAGTGTGAGAGAAATGAGACTCAAATATAAATTCAAATAAATAAATACAGACACTGATTTTAAAATAAATTAGAAATATGAAGATGAATTCATGATTTTAAGTTTATGTACCTATCTAACTGTCATTTATCTATATCTTCCATCTGCTCGATGGCCTAGAAGCAATGTTACTCGATAACAATGAGCACTCACGGTGTCCAGATATTCATCTCTAATTCCCCACAAATTCTTGGAGAACCAACAAATTCCAAGTCTGGGCAAAGCAGGTACAAAGTGAGCCTGGGACACGTTGTGCCAGAAGTCAAGGAGGTTTCCTAATGTTGGATTTATATCAAAAAGGACACAGAAGCCAACTTGGCAAAAATTGTGAAAATTGGAATATTAGAAAAAACACTGATTATACTAATTTAATTACACCAAATCTATAACAATCCATGCGCTCATAATGACAGTCAGAAAAAGACAAAATCATTTGTCACCATTTGAAGGAACTGGTAAGCCAGCTCTTTTCTTTGTAAGTTGGTAATTAAAGGGAAATAACTGAATATTTTTCTTGCTTCCAGGAGGAACTTCGCTTCAAGCTAACCTTTCAGCCCCAATCTGTGAAAAAAAGCACTATTTTACAAAAGAAGGCCAGCTAATAAATGTAGAAGGAACAATATAGTTTAAAAAATCAACATTTTGTAACCTTCCTATAATGATTGATTCAGGCCATACTTATCACTTGAGTTAAAATAATAAGGAACATGGTTAATGGGGATTATTTTAGAGTTAATATTTGTGACAAAAAAAAATACCACGTAGATTCCTTTCTGGTCTCAAGGGAAAAAACAAGCGCACCATGCAGGGACCAGGAATTTATCTCCTGATCCAGTCACTATTATCATCACTGGTGATAGACAATCAGGCGTCACACATCTCCCAATATCTTGCAAATAGAATTTACAGCATCACNGAAATTACTTCTTTTTAAAAATATGGCCAGGTACAGCAATTAAGTAATTGTGTTCATACTGTTACATTTTCAGTGTGAGAGAAATGAGACTAAAATACAAATTCAAATAAATAAATACAGACGCTAATTATAAAATGAATTAGAAATATCAATATGAATTCATGATTTTTAGTTTATGTACTTTTCTAACTGTCATTTATCTATATCTTCCATCTGCTCGATGGCCTAGAAGCAATGTTACTCGATAACAATGAGCACTCACGGTGTCCAGATATTCATCT
>NW_007734342.1:0-9165 GCF_000696425.1 Galeopterus variegatus | reverse complement strand
CTACTCTATTTTCCTCCCAATATGCACACAAAATACCTGCACATGGATGTTTACATCAGCTTTATTCAGAAATGCCAAAAGTTGCAAACAACCAAGATGTCCTTCAATAGGTGAGTGGATAAACAAAATGTGGTACATCCAGACAACATAATGTTATTCAGGGCTAAAAACAAATGAGCTACTAACCCATGAAAAAAACATAGAGGAGCATTCAATATATATTATTATGCGAAAGAAGTCAATCTGAAAAGGGTGCATATTCTATGATTCCAACTGTATGACATTCTGGAAAAGGCAAAACTATGGAGACAGTAAAAAGATCAGCAATTGCCAGGGGTTGGGGGATACGGAAGGGACAACAAGGGGAGCACAGAGGACTTTTAGAGCAGTGAAAATACTTTGTATGATACTGTAAAGGCAGATCCATGCCGTTATCCATTTATCCAAACCCATAGAGTGCAAAACACCAAGAGTGAACCCCAATGTAAACTATGAATTCTGGATGATTATGAAGGCNATGAAGGCTGATAACAATGTGTCAATGTAAGTTCATCAATTGTAACAAATATACCACTCGTATGGGGTATGCTTTTAATGCAGGAGGCTATGCATGTGGGGGGCAGGAGGTGTATGGGAAATCTCTGCACTTTCCTCTCAATTTTGCTGTGTACCTAAAGTTGCTCTTAAAAAGAAAAACTCTCTTTTTAAAAAAACAATTCTGTAGCCTGTTGAGGGACAACTAAGGACATTTGGTTATGAACTGGATATTAGATTTAAGGAATTATTATTCACTTTCTTAGGTATGATCATCGTATTTTGGTTATATGTAAAAAAGACATTATTCTTTAAAAAAATTGCACAGGAATATTTAGGGAGAAACACATGATGTCTGTTATTCACTCACACACTGAAGCATATGAAAATGAAGTTAGAGGCAACATGGTTATGTGCTGATTGGAATGGGATGGAAATAACTGTTGAGAGAGAAGATGATTTAGGAAGGACAGAGGGAAATTGTTAAAGACATGGTCTTGAATAGGTAATAGGGAGTAAGATCTAGTGTCTAAGTGGGAGGGCTGTTAGTAGATAAGAAAATGGAGAGTTCATTTCCAGAAACAGGTGGGAAAACAAGAGTATACAACTGCTACAGATGCTGGTAGGTGAGAAAATGTGGTGGTGAAAGTCTGTGGAATTTCACCTCCAATTCCTNTTTGAAAACAATGATCAAAAAAGGCTGGCATCAGGTGCTTTCCAATGTGATACACTGGAAAACGCTCTTTTTGGTATTCCGAATGACTAGTTTAGATAACCTTAACTTTATCATGAGGAAGCATAAGGCAAATCCAAATAAAGAGTAAAATCTGTTAACTCTGAGTATAGGGTATATGGGAATTGTTTGTGCTATTCTTACAATTCTTGTTTGAACTGACTCCAAAATTAAAAGTTAAAAAAAAGAATAGTTCCTTTCTCATTTGTAAAATATAGGTAACAAGTAACCATACCTACCACATAGATCTGTGAGAGTTCAGTAAGATCTTTATTATTACTTATTATATAATAAATACATAATTATATAAAGGACAGAGCTGCTATCACATAGGTGCTCACTAAATGGTAGCTATTATTAAAATTGTCCTTTGCCATCCTCATCAGGATGGGAAATACCACTGTCCCTGAAAACTACTGCAGAGTCCAAATGTCTGTATGCCAGATACCCTACCAGTCTTTACCATTAACCCTCCAGAGAAAGGTCCCCAGGATAGAATGAGGCATGGCATAAACCTTTTACTATAACCATTTCCCCCGTCCTACCACTCCTCACACATCCTCGTCATAAATCCACAGGTTTCCCAGAGTTGCTGACTTTCTTTGAGAGAGGGGCCCAGAACACCAGAGAAACAATCACCCTTCTAGTAGTCTCCGGATTCATTACAGAAACCTGAATGTGCTTTAATACCAATTGCTGTACTGTTCAGATTAGCTTATAGATGTGAACTGATCACTTACTGTGTATTAGGTATGGTGCTGTGTGCTGAGGATGGATAAGGTAGACAGATGAATGAGACAAGGTCCTCCTTGTAGAAACGCATGGACAAATAACCACTGTGCAGTGTAGTTAGTTTAGTGCTGTCACGGAGGTGAACAGCATGTGCTTCTGTAGGATTACAAAGGAGGAGAAATTTCTAACTGAAGAGCAAGGGGGCAGGGTAGAAAGTTGTCAGTAGAGCTTAGTCTTGAGACTTTTATAAGTGTTTTCTTAGTTTGGAAGTATATTCCAGTTCCAGCAAACATGTGCATAGTATCCAGAGAAGGAGAGATAGCACAGCATTTTTTAGAATCTGGAAATATCTTAATGTAGCTGGCAGAGAGGATAAATTTGGGGAGTGGTAATATCTGAGTTAGGATTCATAGGAATTATATATCTTAGGAATTAAATACTTATAATTAAATTAAATAATAATTAAATTATATTCATAGGAATTAAATACTTATATATAAGTATTTGGGTCTTAAGAACAGGCAGTCTCACCGAAGTATTTTAAGTGAGGAAGTGATATTATCTGAATTGCATTTAGGGAAATCACTCTACAAATGATTTAGAGATGTTAATCTAGAGGCGATGATATTGGGCCAGAGGTTACTGTGATAATTTAGGCGAGAAATAATAAAACCTGAACTCCAGCATGTATGGAGAGGAGGGGACATATTCAAGAGACTTTTAAGGAATTAGGAAAAAAAGAATCAACCAGTTTTGATGACAACTTCAGTTAGGGATAGGTAGTAGGCTAGGACATTGTAGTTTATTTGGCTCATGCAGTTGGGTGAATAGTGATGCTGTTGATCAATATAGAAGATATAAAAGAAGAAATAGGTGGTATTAGGGGTACAAAGAAGATAATGAGTTTATTTTCAAACACAATAAGTTTGAGATACTTCTGGGACATTCATAAGGAGCTATCCAGTGGATAATTTGATCCTTAGCTATGAAGCTTCAGAGAGATCTAAGCTAAAGATATAAATGTGCAAATCAACCACCTATAAGTGGTCATTTGGACATATGGGAAGGGTATGGATGAGTAATGAAAGAATAGAGAAAAGAGACAAGGGCAGATACCCCACCAAAAAGGTTGACTGAAGAAGAGGCAATAAGAGAAGTAAGAGGAAAGCCAAGAGAGAAAAGCATCATGGAGTCTAAAGAGCATAGAGTTTTAAGAAGGCAAATAATGTTTAATGTAGCAGAAGAAATCAAGTAATATAAGACTCTAGGAAATATTTTTGTTTCTGGCATTCAGGAGATCATTGATGATCTTGGAGAGAGCAGTTTCAATGGGGCAGTAGATTCAGTGGCTAAATGGTACTTTCTAGAAACTCAGTCAGGGAACCTCATGATAACCCCTGGCTCCCTATTATCAGGAAAAAATAAGTTCTTGTAATGTGAAGGAACCTTTTATTTCTGTTCGGTATGAACTAGGAAAATGGTTTGGATTTTTCACTGCTACAAATAGTCTAGCTATCTCAAGAAGTGACAACGTAGGTACCACAGGAACTTGGTAATAGCTTTTGAAGTTCTCTGGCAAAAGGCTCCCCAGCTGCCTATTTAGGTTAATTGATCCTGATTTTTTCTGCAGTATGGATGGATTTCGACTGGTGAAATTAAATGAGGTTATCCGACAAGTGGACATTGTTATTACCTGTACAGGTATGATTATGACATATTAAATGGTGTGGCACTTGGGAATGCTTTCATGGAGCAAGTGAAAGATAATGGGCAATGTTCTGAACAAAACCAAACTCTAAAAGCCAGAAATAAGGGCTGGCTGGTCAGTTCAGTTGGTTAGAGCACGATGCTGATAACACCAAGGTCCAGAGTTCGATCCCTGTACTGTCCAGCTGTGCATGAATAAGTGAATGCATGCATGCCAGAGATAACAGTCTACAAAACCAGTTTTTCACATTATTCTTACCTCTTTAGAGCTCTGACCAAAGGTATACCACTAGATCATTTCTACAGGAAAGTTTCTTTCCTCCCTTTATAATGGTTAAATCTCTATCCATCCTCAACTACATAGAGGATGGCTAGAGATGAGATTCACTTGTAGAGTTTTATTTGGGAAGCAAGATACTAAATTTTTACAATTGATTTTTTATTTTACCTCCAGACGTGATGTATGTTTCTCTCTAGTCCCTGTAATTAAGGCAAGGCTCAAGCAAAAAATTCTTCGTGGTGAGGGAAAGTGGGCGAGGTTATTGTGTTAATTCCCAAAGAGGTAGATTTTGAGTTTCAGAGAGGAATATGCAGAAATTGTTGCTTATACTGAGATACTTATTTTTATGAGAGAACTATAAACCACAGGAACACTGGTTTTCTTTTATAATTCTATTTTAGGAGGAAAATCAGAATATTTAAGAATAAAAATATATTTGTATCCTCAGAGAGAGCTGTAAGCGGAGAATAAGGACCATAAGAAGCTGTACTTGCTTCACATCCATCCCCTGGATCTTTTTTTTTAATAGCTTTATTTGGATGTAATTCACATACCATACATTTTGCCCATTTAAACTGTACAATTCAGTGTTTACTAGTAATTTCACAGGGTTGCACAGCTATTACCACAGTCTAGTTTTTCTGTTGAAATATAACTCACATATCATACAGTTCAGCTTTTTAAGGTGTTCAGTTTAGTGGTTTTTAGTAAAGTTGTGCAATATCCTATTATCTAATTCCAGAACATTTTCATTGCGCTAGAAAGAAACCCCATACCCTTAGCAGTCACACCTTATTTTATCCTCTGCCTTCTCCCAGCCCTGGGCAACCACTAATCATTCTTTCTCTGTAGATCTGCTTATTCCGGGCCGTCCCCGTGGCTCACTCGGGAAGAGTGCAGCGCTGGTAGCGCCAAGGCCGCGGGTTCAGATCCTATATAGGGATGGCCGATGCGCTCACTGGCTGAGCGTGGTGCTGACCACACCATGCCAAGTGTTGCAATCCCCTTATTGGTCAAAAAAAGAGAGATTTGCTTATTCCAAACATTTCATATAAATGAAGTCATACAAATGTGGTCTTTTGTGACTGGCTTCTTTTACTTAGCATGATGTTTTCAAGGTTCATCCATGTAATTGCATATATGAGTACTTTATTCCTTTTTATTGCTGAATAATGTTCCATTGGATATACCAAATTTTATTTATCCATTCATCAGTTATGGACATTTGGATTGTTTTCATTTTTGGGCTATTATGAATAATGATGCTATGAACATTGTATACAAGTTTTTGTGTTGACATTTATTTTCAGTTCTCTTGGATATATATCTAGGAGTATTGCTGGATCATATGGTAACTACTTTTAACATTTAACATTAATCATACTTTTAACATTGAGAAATTGCCAAGGTGTTTTAAAATGGACTGCACCATTTTACAATCTCACCAAGAATGCATGTGGGTTCTAATTTCTCCACATCCTCACCAACACTTGTTATTGTCTGTCTTTTTGATTAGTGAGTGTAAAGTGGTATCTCATTGTGGTTTTGATTTGCATTTCCCTAAATGACTAATGATGTTGAGCATCTTTTCCTGTGCTCGATAGCCATTTGTACCTCTTCTCTGGAGAAATGTCTACTCAGATACTTTGCTCATTTTTAAATTGGATTGTCTTTTTATTATTGAGTTGTAAGAGTTCCTATCTATTCTGGATGTAAGTCCCTTATGACTTATATGTGATTTGCAAATATTTTGTCCCATTCTGCAGGTTGTCTTTTCACTTCCTTAGTGGTATCATTTGTAGCACAAAAGTTTTTAATTTTGATGTTGTCCAATTTGTCTTTTTTTTTAAAGATGACTGATAAGGGGATGTTAAGCCTTGACTTGGTGTTGTCAGCACTACGCTCTCCCAATTGAGCTAACCAGCCATCCCTATATAGGGATCTGAACCTATGGCCCTGGTGCTATCAGCACTACACTCTCCCAAGTGAGCCACAGACCAGCCCTAATTTCTCTCTCTCTCTCTCTTTTTTTTTTGGTTACTTGTGCTTTAGGTTTTATACCTAAGAAACCATTGCCTAACCCAGGGTCACCAAGATTTACTCCTGTGTTCTTTTAAGAATTTTATAGTTTTAGCTCTTACATTTAGTGCTATGACCCATTTTGAGTTATTTTTTTTTTTCCTTTTTGTCTTTTTTCGTGTCCGGCAACGGATCGCAACCCTCAGTGTCGCACCCGTACCGGACTGGGACCGGCAACGGGATCGCAACCCTCGGTGCTGCGCCCGCACCTCGCTCAGCCAGTGAGCGGGAACCGGTCTGTATGTGGGATCCGAACTCTCGGCGGGAACACCGCCATGCTCCCAAGCGGCGCACTGTAGCAGTGCGCCACCGGGCCGGCCCCTTGAGTTAATTTTTACATATTGTATGAGATAGGGGTTCAACCTGATTCCTTTTCATGTGGATCTATCTTCTGTTTTTAAGGTAACAAGAATGTGGTAACCAGAGAGCACTTGGACCGTATGAAGAATAGCTGCATTGTTTGTAACATGGGACATTCCAACACGGAGATTGATGTGGTAAGATCAAGTGACTCATTATTGGGGGCTTTTTCTTCCCCTCTCCTTCCCAAGAAACAAACTGGAAGAGGAAACAGCAGGGTCACCAGCAATTCTAAACATGACTTTCTGGGCAGAATTCTCCACATCTGTTCATTTACTAGTCCGATGGCCTATGTTTGAGAATTCTGTATAGCTTCTTTATTTCAGATGATTGTCTTCTACCCAAGCTTGAGACCTGCTTATACTATAAGCCATTTTGTCTTTTTGTTTAGGATTAAGAGCTGGGTAAAATCAAAACTACAAAAAAGATACAATGAATGTGAGTCACTGTTATAGTCAGTATTTTGGAGATGTTTGATTTTACCATGAAGATGAAATAAGTTGGTTGGTCCAAGGACACAGGTCAAGGGAGAGAAATCTATGGGCTGGGAGGATTACATTGCTTAAGATTGACTATGTCTATCAAATACTATGGTTTCCTCTTTTTTCTCCCTCTTTTATTGGGTTAGGTTTCCCCTTAACATATTTTCCAAACTGTAGTAATTGGGTCTGTAGGTGTCACGATCAATCCAGAGCCATTGTGTAGTAGCATGTATTCTTCAAACCTGGAAAATCTATCACGTTAGTTCTCCAATTTTATTATATTCACCCTATAATTTTCCAACCCAACATAGCACTTGTTGCTAATAAGTTGCCCTGGTAAAGGCTAATAGAAGTGTTATTTATTTCTTTTCAGACTTACCAAAGTATCTCTCAGTGTAACTTTCACTCTGGTTTTAAATTTTTATGGCATTTTATGGCAAAACTATATTTCTCTCTGGGTAACTGGCTCAAACAAAGCATGCTTTCATGTCCACTGAGGGCTGCTCTGATTGAGCTTCAGAATTGCCAGGTAAGGATCAGTGGATAGATTGAGAGCTGTTGGATAATACCTATTTTATATGGTTTCTCGTTTTGACTCTACACTCTATTCTTCTATTATTACAAATAGCTATAAGGAAAACCTGTAAGAGCCTATTTCTACCTTAGGGTGTCTGAGAGGCATGGCTCCATTATTCTGTCTTACCATGACAATTTGATTACAATGAATAATTTAGTTGGTGCTTGACTTTTTTTTTTTTTTTTGGCTTACATTTCACTTACGTGCCGTACTACCCCTTTGCTAAATGGTCAAAGATAATAATATTTCTAAAGCTTTCTAGCATGTGATTGTTCTTTCCTGGATTAATTTGCTTATAGAACCACCAAATGGGAAAAGCCTAAAGGAAAGTATTCATGTCATGCCCTGGGTCCTAATGAGAAATCTTCAGAGTAGCGGTAGGGGGAAGGAATTTTCCTTTCTAAAGCCTGAGGAAGCTCTGAAATAAAAATAACTCCAAATGCAATCATGTACCTTTTATATTTTTACTTTATCTCATTTTATTCTCTTAACCATTCCATGAGGCATTATTCTTTTTCTTAATTTTCAGTGTGAAAACTAAGAACTTAAGTAATTCATCAGTCATATAATTGATTCAAAATGAAATTGGAGAGGGCCAACTGGTTAGCTCAGTTGGTTAGAGCGTAGTGTTGTAACACCAAGGTCAAGGTCAATGGTTTGGATCCCCTTACCAGACAGCTTCCAAAAAAAAAAATGGAAGTTGGAGAACAAAATCCAGGTTTCTGACTTAAATCTACTTTTGTGTTGTTTTCCTATATGTTGCATTATTACCCCCTCATGATTTGTAGATTAATTTTAACTTCAAATTGTGATAGTGATCTCTCCTTTGAAGGCAGCTCAGACATAAGTAATCTTTCAAGGTAAAGGTCAGAAGACTCTTTCCTTTCAATCACAAATATATTTTATGTCATTGCTATAGGCCAGGTGCTATTCTAGATGCTTGGAGTCAGTGAACAAAGCAAGCAAAGATTCCTGCCTTCATAGAGCTTTCATTTTAGTGAGAAGAGCAGTAAACATAATAAATAAAATCCATAGTATGTAGAAGGTGAAAGCACCACAAAAAAAAAAGAAAAGAAAAAGTAGAGCATGGTAAGGGGAATCAAGAGCTGGGTTGTAATTTTAAATACAGGAATCAAACAATGAGCTTTATTAAGATGATGATTTTTGATCAGACTTGAAGGACTTAGCCATGTGGATTTTTAGGTGAAGAGCATTTCAAGAAGAGAGAACAGCTAGAAAACATGCCCTAGCAACAAGGAAACCAGTGTGCTTGGAGTAGAATGAGCACAGGGCAGGGGAGAGGGAAGATGAAGTTAGAGAGGTTGTAGGCCAAATCTTATAGGGCCTTATAGCCCAGTGTAAGAACTCCTGATTATATTCAGAGAGAAATAGGGAGCCGTTATAGGGTTTTAACGATCTAACTTGTATTTGAAAAGGATAACTTTTATTTTAAAAGGATCACCCTGGCTACTGTGAGATAGACCTATTTTGCAGATATTTCCAGGTAGCCCCCTCATATCTGCCACTGACATGAGCCAATGTCCATCTCTCACTTCTCTTCTCTTTGTGCTCTTCTTTTTTTTTTTTCCCTTTTTGTCATTTTTCGTGACCGGCAACGGATCGCAACCCTCAGTGTCGCGCCCGTACCGGACCGAGACCGGCAATGGGATCGCAACCCTCG
>NW_007734341.1:86692-94698 GCF_000696425.1 Galeopterus variegatus | reverse complement strand
TTTTTTATTTTTAAAATTATCATGCAGATAAAATTGACTTTTAGGGGAGTGTGTACAGTTCTGTGAATGTTAATACATGTGTGGATTTGTATAACCACTACCACAATCAGGATACATGTATTACTTATTTATAATAAGAAAAAAAAGCAGTTAACTTTTTTTTAAGAAGGTAGGGTTTCCAAAGATTGCGTTTCCTACAAGGAGGCTAGTATGGAGCTAAAAAGGCCACAGGGTCCAAGGGACATCTGGGGTCCACCTATCTGCCCAGCGCATGGGGCTTTCCTGTTGCAGCGAAGCAGAGAGGTCACTGCCCTGGCCACACTGCAGGGAACTCTGTCTCTGAGAGGGTGAGACATCCGAGGAGACCCCTAACACTGAGGTGGGTGACCAGCTCCGACAGGAGCAGGCAGTGGCCGACTGCAGACAAATCGATGTCTATCTTCATCAAAGACAGAATCTGCAGGGGACACCGTCCTCCTCAGGGCAGAAGGTGGCCCTGGGTTCCTCCATTCCACTGTCCAGTCTGAATCTCTTCTCCTACAATCCCTCCTCGAAGGAAACGGAGACTAGCGTCGACATCCTGTCCCTTGCAAACCTGGGAAGACTTGAGAAATATTCTGCACAAACATCTCACTCTCCCCCCATTTCAGACACCCAATCTCTGCTCCTCCAAGCCAAGGGTCTCAAACTCAAATGCCTACAAGGGCCAGCTATGCAAGAATGACTGCAAGCAGCCTGGGCTGTAGATAAGCGGGAGTGGTGAGGACTGGAGTAAACCAAAGCTCTCGTGCGCCACCTACAGGGGAGAGCTCTCACCCCACTGCAGGCGACATCGCCATGCTCCGACAAGAGCCTAGTGCTGTTAGATCTTCTGGTTTTTCAAGATAATCAGGAAAAAATAGATGTTTGAGGAACATTTCCTGGCAATTTTTTTTCAACATTGTGCAGGCCCCTGGGTTGCTGTGAGTTTCCGACCTGTTGTTCTAAGCATTCTTTTGGGAGACTGTGTGATGGGCAATCCTGTCCTCCTCTGGCCTTGCAGTCCCCAGCTGGACCCTGGGCCATGTCAGGAGAGAGGACCACTTTGAGTGTAACAGGGCTCCCCTTTGGTTCTAGGTTCCTGGGCCACCAGGGCTAGAGGGGCCTCCCGGACCTCCGGTAAGTTCGGAGGGCTTATCAGCATTTCAGTCCCCTGTGGTAGTGTCCCTAGCATCCCCTCCCCACGGCAGTCCCTGGGCTCAACCTCAGGTCCCTATCGTCTCCTCCTCCCCATGGAGAGATTTTCTTGTCCACAACCCCTCCCTGCTCCTCTTCCTTCTCATGTTAAACAACACCATCCCAGTGACACCTAGGAGCCTGGGCACTGCCTGGTTCCCTGGAAACTGGCAGTGGTAGCCCAGGCTCACTGTGTCACTAAGCTCTGCCCAACATTTACTTAACCCTTTGCCATCAGACATCTGCTCCTCCCTGCTCTCCTTCCTGTTAACCAGCTGGCAAGAAGACCAGGATTAAAAGAGAAAGTGACCCATTTAAAATAAGTCCTACTGGACTGGCCTTTCCATGGGTACAGAAGTGTAAACATAGGACCCCTTTGCACTGCACCTAGAGGGCCCCCGTCACCCTCAACCAACAGATGCTGGCCCATGCCATTGCAGGGTTCACAGTCGTGACCCATTTAAAATAAGTCCTACTGGACTGGCCTTTCCATGGGTACAGAAGTGTAAACATGGGACCCCTTTGCACTGCACCTAGAGGGCCCCCATCACCCTCAACCAACAGATGCTGGCCCATGCCATTGCAGGGTTCACAGTCCCAAGGCACTGTGTGTCACCTATCATCACTGGTAGAAGGAGTAGTAGTAATAATAGTAGCCAACATTTTCTGAAACTTACTATGTGCCAGACACCATTCTAAGCACTTTACATATACTAACTTATTTTATTTTTGCTGTGTTATCTCTGAATCGTCCCTTCATGAGATTCTGGGTCAGCAGTGGGGTCACACAGAGATTTTCTGTCAGCCTCCCTTAGCACTTCCTTCTACCTCGCATGGGCAGGGACCCCTAGACCACACTCTGCACCCAAAATCCTTGTTCTTCTGTGGTCCGATGTGTGGACAAAGAAGTTGAATTAACTAGAAATGAAGCTCTGATACATCTTGTTTTGATTCCAAATGCAGGGGCTCCAAGGTGTTCCTGGACCAAAGGTAAGAAGAGGTCAAGTGACAGGTGCTGGGTGAGGGGGTGGGGGAGGGGGCTGCACCCGTGATAGCAGAAAGAAGGAAAGTGCTTCAGAGGCCCAGCTGATGCTTTTCCCTAAATGGCACCCTTTTCCCCATGTGACACCCTGGCCAGTGGGGTACGATTATAGCAGAATGAAGTCCTCCAGTGCCCTTTCACATTCATCACTGACACCTGGCATACTTTGGATTAGAATTTTCCCATCCATCTACTGACCCCACAAGGTGACAGGTGAGATTCTTGGCAAATGGTGAAATCTTTTTGCCATCTAGCCTGTCCTAGACCTTTCATTCACCCTGAAGTGTAGGTGGGAGACAGACATCGAGTGGGACCCCTCCCCAGGGCCAAGCCCACTGGACTTAGTTGGGGCTCTTCCAGTCTGCCCCCAGGCATTTCAGATGGATAAGGGGACTGGAGGCCACTGGCATGACAATGGCTCTTACCTCCTGCCCTGGCATTCTTCAGGGGATTTGGGGACTTTGGGCAGTTTCTTTTCCCAACTAGTCTGTGAGCCTCAGAGCTCTAATAGTGGCATTTCAGGCATCTACCAGCAAATCTCTGCAAGATCCCAGTTTTCCTTCCATGCAAAAGGTCACCCATGCCAAGCCTGACCTGGAACTGCCCTATGAGTTTGTCCCAACTCCATGTATTCCTTTTTCCTTCGGGGACCTCAATGTTACTACAGAGACACAGGGGGTGCTAACTGAAGCAGAGGCAGGCTAAGAATGAATTCTTGGATTCTTGGAGTCCCCAGCCTGCCACCCCTGGCCCAACCACCTCCATCTCCTCCCTCCTCTATGAACCCCACCCCAGTCTCCAGGACCCCAGAATGCCAGAATGAGTTGTCTGGGGCATGACCATCCGTCATCTCCTCCTGTCTCCGTCTCCTCCAGGGGGAAGCAGGACTAGATGGAACAAAAGGAGAAAAGGGCGCCCAGGGAGAAAAAGGAGACCGAGGTCCTCTGGGATTACCCGTAAGTATCTCAGGCCCAGCAAGACTGTTGTGAGGAGCCCAGTGGGTGGTCCTGCTGGGTGCTGGGCAGGGACCCGGGAGAAGCCTGCTGGAAAGCACGGGTTCTAAAGTCCTGAGCATTCCCGAGCTCCGCGTGGTTCTGCTTTCCCACCTGGACAGGATCGTAGGCTCTAATTCTCTTCCCGAGGGCCTCCTGGGCAGGGACCCGGGAGAAGCCTGCTGGAAAGCACGGGTTCTAAAGTCCTGAGCATTCCCAAGCTCCGCGTGGTTCTGCTTTCCCACCTGGACAGGATCGTAGGCTCTAATTCTCTTCCCGAGGGCCTCCTTTGAGCCAGCCCTGGCCTTGGTGCGGGAGGAATGCGAAGCTGAATAAAACAGGGTCCCCCCACCCCAAGGAGCGCCCAGCTGGAGAGCCAGCCGTGTCCTGAGAACAGCCTCAGGCCCTACTTGTGCTCAATTTGGGGGCAATAAAAGTCTGCCCTTACGGGGCCAAGCTTGCAGGGACTGGAAGCAGTGGGACAATGGGATTTTCTGTCTCCCTTCTATTTTCCCAGAGGGCCCCCGAGACAGTCCCTGCTCTCTCCTCTTAAGCACTGGCTACAGCAGCAAAGCCTGTAAAAAGTCAGATTCTGGGGTGTCAGTAGGCTAATGCCACTCACACTAAGGGTCCCTAGAGATCTCTGATCTCAGCCTTCCCAGGGCTGGAGGCCCCAGGTCAGAGGCAGGGGGCTGCTCAGAAAGCATTCACATTTTCAGATGTGGGGGCTGGGCTGAGTGAATCCCTTTGTTCCAAGACCCAGGGGGGCTGATGGCCTCTTCACTACCTCACCTGTGTGCAGGTGAGCACATCCCACCACCCATCCTGGAGCCCTGGGTCTGTACTCCCTCACACCTCAAAAGAGGTTGGCACTCTCTTTTCAAAAGCTGTAAGGGACACTAATGATTCATCTCATCATTTTACTGATGGTCCCCAAGAAGAAAGTGAGCCACTTGGCGTGACATATGAAGTTGGTGGCCAACCCAAAGACTGTTCCTCCACTGATGCCAGGGCCTTGCAAAGGGGCTCCTTCAGCCACTCAGGCTTCCTCTTTCCTGGGCTCAAGGCCAGTTTCCACCCCCAGGTAGCCATAAAGAGCAAGGAAACAATGGGAAGCCCAATTACCCCAGCTTGGCAGAGCTTGAAGGTCTGGTTAATGTAGCCACAGCAACCAAACAGCAAAAACAAAATATATAATTACACCCTCATTAATGCATCAGTTGTGGGAATATTTAAGAAGCTGATTCACTTGACAGACTACAGAAAAAGTGATGACTTTAGCATCATGTTCCCATGTCTTACACTGTGTCCAGAGTGATTAAGTTCTCCTTACTATTAAAGAGCCCTCCTGCCCCTACTCAACCACAAATCTCTCCTTGTCCACCTTCATGGCCCCAAAAACCCTCATGTAGTAGGGGGTTGAAATGCAAATGGCACAGAGACCAAACAGTAATAGAAACAAAGAAAGTGCCAGATGAAAGGCCAAGTACCTAGTCTTGCTTTAATTGTCCAACTTTTGATAGAGGCATGGGTACAAATACTTTTCCTACCTTAAAAAAACAATAGAACAAGCATATTCATAGAAAGCAACTAACACGGACTTGAGGGAGACAATAGAGAGTGGTGGGGACTATGGTACACTAGAGACCATGTATCCCTTCTCAAGGGAACAGCCCCTTCTCTGTCAGCTAAGCTGACTGTTGCTTTGTAGGAAGAGGGTCCAGTATTTCTGGATCTTCCAATTTTTCAAAGGAAGCTGGACATCTGGCATTTTATGTGAAATCTCCCCATTTTCTAACATAAGATCAAAAATATTTGCAACAGCACAAACCTTACAATATATATCAGTGGCCCACCTAAGAAAAAAGAAAGCTCTCTGTTCCAGACCTCTCAACACAACTTAGTAATAATCCTGCACAGACAAAGTAGGTGGATATTTAGCTACTCGTTTTTAGGCCTTGCCTGGATGTTTCATTCTACAGAGTAGCAGCCCATTTTTCCAGGCATATCTCATTGAGTTCCTTCTATTTGCCCTTCAGAAATGGTTCTCAACACTGGCTGCACTCTGGAATCACCTGGGAGCTTTTCAAATATACCACTACCTGCACCCTACTCTTGGAGACTTTGATTAGATTGGGCTGGGGTGGGACCCAGGCATCTGTATTATTTAACATTGCCCCAAGAGATTCCAATGTGCAGATAGAGAAGCACCGCTCTCTAGCCTGGGGAGTCAAGGTCAGTCCCAGAAAGATGTGGTCCTAAAACTGAGAATGGTCCCTGCAGAATCTTCCTACCCAACACCCTTTCCCTAGAAGGAAGCAGCTCTTGTCCTTCCTTTTCTAGGGACTTTTCCCCACCTTTAAAATTCTGAAGCTGAGGCTCAGTTGGAAGCAGTTTTCAAGACCTCAGTCTTTACTGGGCTAAGATATCTCTGCTGCCTTCTCCCTGGTTTTTCACATTGGGATAATTAGAAATCTCCCCCTGGTTTTCCTAAGTGGGTTTCAGACGCAGCTTCAAAACCCGGCACTGGAGCAAGAGCCCCATTCCCACCATATATATCACTGGACAGCAAGTGATAGGTAGTCACTGGACAGCAAGGGACGCTGGATAGCAAGTGGATCTTAATATCTTCCCATCTGCCTTCCAGTTTGCTCCAGGGGATACGTGGCCTTAGACCTCTGTCCCAGTCAGATGCCTTCAAAGCCCTTTTCTGTAAAAGACCCCTTATCTGAGAGCATATGAATGGATTGAGTTTGTGTTGAGCTTTGCAAACTGTAAAGTGCCAGAGAAATGTCAGGCATCATTGGTATTATCATTCAGGAGCCAACTGCTCTTACCAGCTGAAGTAGAAGGAAGCCAGCTTCTAACCAGGTTTCAAAACTGGGTGCTTTAACTCAGGGCTGAGCCCCTGGTGGCCTGGTCTCAACATGTATGCAAAAGAGGCTGAGAAGACCATGCTCACCTGGGCCCACCCTCCACGTAAGCATGTCCCTCCCCAGTGAAATCTGTTGGGGAGGGAGCATGGCTCTGATTCCAGACATCTGTGTCCCTTTCCCCAGAGCACTGAAGCCCCTTGGAAGAGGGGTTTCTGAGAGGGGATGAAAGGAGAGAGGGAAGCAAGGGGCGTGGAGGACAGGGCAGCCATCCTGCTCAGCAGTCGGCCGCTGCGTTCAGTGTCTCCATGTTTTCGTTGGTTTCCGTGTAAATACCACTCCCTGTCCTCCCGAGCTTATTTCTCCCATTGTGTTTGATTACCAGCATTTATGTCTGTCCGGAGTCACTGCTTTACTCACCTCTTCCCTCCCCATGTCCCCTTTTTCTCCCTCCCGTTCCTCCCTTCCCCTCATTTTGGTCAAACTGTGCCCTTCGTCCAGGGAGCTTCAGGTTTGGACGGCAGGCCTGGGCCACCGGTGAGTGACATTTCTCCATTACCCCTCACCCCAGCCCACCCCACACCCTGCCTGTGATCCCTCTTGTCTTCCCACTGTGGCCTTGTTTTCCCCATGAGTCATGACTTGTCCCACCACCAACACCGTCTATGCTCGGTTCAGAAGTGCTTCTTCTGGCCTCTTGACCAAAGATGGCTGGCCTTCTGTTCATAGAGTGCACCCAGGGACCTCAAATCTGCCAGGGGTGGGGTGGGAGGCCACTCAAGCAGCACCAATCCTGACCATGAAGGAATGCTGAGTCCAGCCTGGGAGCCCAGCCCTGGGGGTTTGGGCCATGACCCGTCCCCACCAAACACAAGTGTCTGTATGTGCCCGTCATGCTGTGTTGTCTTCATGCTATGACCTCTGTCCATCTCCTGTCTGCCCACGAGGGCTTCCTAGTTCTGTGCAGCCACCAGTCTGAGGTGTGTGGGTGGGACAGCATTGAAGGGGGAGGGCAGGAGTAGCATGTGGGAGCACAGAGGCCAGTCCCAGCTCAATGTCTCGTGGGCACATTCTAACAACACCTTTCACTGTGTGCCACCACAGCCGCCCTGCAACCCAACAAGAGGGTAGCAGTGAGGGACACTTGGGCCCCCTCTTTCTCCATCCTTCCGGTTCCAGAAAACAGGCATGACCTACTCTTGACTAGAAAGCACCCAGCCCTTCTGCTTATGACAAACGACTGAAGCATCAGAGAAAATGTCCCTCCTTTCCATCTTCCAGTCCCCTCCCATGGTGCTGGGATCCCTGACTATCGAGGGCTGGGAGGGCGGATGTCCCTACTCGGGAGCCACAGCCAGAGCTGTACCATGCCCAGCCCCTTCCAGCTAGTGAGCCCAGCTCTGTCTTGCAACCTTTCCATCTTCCAGTCCCCTCCCATGGTGCTGGGATCCCTGACTATCGAGGGCTGGGAGGCCGGATGTCCCTACTCGGGAGCCACAGCCAGAGCTGTACCATGCCCAGCCCCTTCCAGCTAGTGAGCCCAGCTCTGTCTTGCAGGAGCCACATCAGCCCATGGCCTGCCCAGAAAACAAGGTTCTAATGAGCTGGCTGGAGCAACTCTCTTCACTGTGGAGGGGAGGACTTGCAGACAGGGCAGAGGGATGTGGCAAAGCACAGCCCCAGCAGGCCTTCGGGAACCCGGGAGGGGGCGCCTCACGACTAATGCCAGGTAGAAGCCTAGAGCCTTTAGCGGAAGGAGGACCGAGAGTGACCCCCATCAGACCCTCATCCTATTAAATGCTTGTTCTGTGCCTTCATAAAGAAGAGGAGGGGATGTGGCTTGCCCGAGATGATGGATCTTTCCACATCCCGTCCCCCCATTCA
>NW_007734341.1:65932-86148 GCF_000696425.1 Galeopterus variegatus | reverse complement strand
AGAGGAGGGGATGTGGCTTGCCCGAGATGATGGATCTTTCCACATCCCGTCCCCCCATTCATTGATGGAGTTGTCACTGTAGACACCTGTGCATGGAGAACCGACCCCAGTTTTCCAGGCATTGTTATGCTTTGCTCCCCCACCACAGGCCCTCTCTGTCCCTCCTCCCCTCGCCTAGCACACCTGTCCCAGGTATCAGGTCAGGGCTGGGAGATGACCTGTGGCTGGAATCAGAGAAACCAAGACTTTCCTCCCAACTGCTCATCCCACTTATATTGGGCAGAGGGAAGCAGTGTAAATTCATGTACTCTGTCCCCTTGAGCCTGAGACTTTATTTTTCTCATGAAATCAGGTTCTTATGAAATCAGTACCACAACTTTAAAGGAAGACGTTTATGGGAAATATAATCCTGCCCTGCCAATCTTAACACTTGCTGGGCACTTCCTCGGTGCCAGGCCCCCCACCCAGTGCTCGGCGTGCATTCATGCACGTATGCCTGGCAGCAGCGGGGAGGCAGGTCCTCACGTTACCCTCCTCATTTGCAGATGGGACAGTTGACACAGAGAGGCCTAGGAATTTCTCCAGTATCGAGGAGCTTTCAGGCTTCAAGGCAGGGCTGGAGGCCCTATTCTGAACCATGACCCTGATCTGGCTTCTTCAATTTACTGCCGTGCCCTTGTCATGGATGCCCACGGCCTCCCTTCTTCCCTCGCAGTTGCAAAGGGGGCACTGAGAACATCTTATTGCTCTTTCTTTCTCCTTGGGAAGTAGATCAGCACTTCCCAAGTGCTCATGCCCACCTTTCACAGCCACGCTCAGGGCACCAGGAGCTGCCCATAGCCCGACCCCTCCACATGTCCTCATCTGGGGCAGAGCAAGAGGCTCTGAAATACAGGCTTCATCTAGTCAGGCTGTAACGGGAACCTGGGGAAGATGCGTGGCTATGCCATAGCAAGCCCTGCCCCGTCTCCAAGCAACGCAGCTCCAATGGCTCCAGCCCCCTCCTCCCCGCAGCCCTGGGTTAGGAGAGCTCAGGACACACCTCCCTGCCAAGCCAGTGTCAGTGCAGACATCCCAGGCATAATAATCCACTTTCCAGTGCAGCCTGTTCTGCAAGCCTGGGAGTGGGAGAGGAGGCCCTGGCCAGAGGCTGAGGCCAAGGACCAGGGATGGGGTCTGCAGCGCGGGCAGGCAGGATGGGTGGTGGCTGAACGACCCTCTCACGCCTGCCTCTGTGTGTGCGTCCGCATGGGTCTCTGTGGCATGAAGACCCTTCCGCTGCATGTGGAGCTGTAACAGCAAAAGGGTGCCAGCCCCCGGCCCCACCCCTGGGATGGGGTTGACTCCTTCCCAGGTGCTTCTGGAAGCAAACTAAGCAACCGTTCTCCTACCATTTTCAGCCTTGGCAAGCTTGGTTGTGAAGCAAAGGGTTATATTCCATGAATCTGGCTCTGAGGCAGGGGGGAGGCACTCTCTCTCCCCCAAGGCCCCCCAACCCAAAAAGGGCCACGGCCCAGTCTAATGACTGCCCTGAACGAGCCTGGCCCCGCCAACCTTGAAAACTGGGCCTCGGGCCAAGCTCATCTGCAGCGTTGGGCAGGGCTCCCAGGGCTGCCTCAGCATCGGGACCCTCACCTCTGCTTTCTTTCACCTCCCCAGGGTACTCCAGGACCAATTGGAGTTCCAGGCCCAGCAGGACCAAAGGGCGAGAGGGTGAGCACTCAGTGGGCCAGGAGCCTGGGCGGCTGGAGGGAGGGGGCAGGCCGTCCTTCCTCAGCCCCGGCGCCCAGGACCCACCAGGGTCATGGAGTCAGCCCCAAGAGTCTCAGCCCTCATCTCTCCCCACTTCCATCTCTTCTCCTGGCCATCCTCACGGCACGTGGGGAGCCAGGCAGGCCTGGGTGTTCGGCAGTGGGGGGCAGCGGGGGAGGGTACTCATCGTATAGCTATGCGTGGACAGATCTTCCTCCGCCTTGGCTCCTGGTCACCTAGTGTCCGTCTTGGGGTCAGTGTGGCAAGGCCCCCTGTGCTGTTGTCACTGGACATGCCTAAACCTTGTAGTGATTCAGGGAAGCAGCATGGAACAGAGTGCCAGTGGTGTTTAGAAAGTTCTTGGAGGACACCAGGAAGTCAAGAGGCCAGAGCCTTAGGCCCAGCTCCTACAGTCACTATCGAGTGACCTTGGCCACGTCACGTGACTCCCCGAGCTCCAGCCCCATCCCGCATAGGGCGGCGTGTGCAAAGCTCAGGGTGGAGATGTTGGCTGAGCTTCCACATGCTCAGGGCTGGAGGACAAGCTCGGTCGCAGGTCCTCAGTGGGCAGCCCTGAGTTCTCCACCTGTGTCAACCCCTTCCCCCTGTCGCATGCCCACCTTGCCAACTCTGTCTCAGGGGTGGGGAGAGTGGGGGTCTTCTGCAGAGGGGTGTAGGCTTCTTTGCGATCATCAGCCTCTGGGGAAACCCGGATGGCTGCTCTGAGGGGTGATATCTGAGGCTTCAGGGAGGAAATCGAGGCTCCCTTTCTCTTCCCTTCCTCTTTCCCCTGCCTTCCTGCTCCTTGTTCTCCTCCCTTGCTCTGCGTCAGGCCAGCCAGGACCCCCGGACGCTGCCCAGTGAGGGGGCTTCTCATCCCTCCTTTGCCTTCCACATTGCCATGGCTTCCTGGGGGGCTCTGTGATGGGGCCAGAGCAGTTTCCCAGGTTTCATACCAAAATAGAAAAAACAGTGATGGAAGGTTGTCACCGCTTCAGGGAGGACTCATGGGTTTCTTTCTCCTGTTTCAGGGCAGCAAAGGAGACCCTGGGATGACAGGACCAACGGGAGCAGCTGGGCTTCCTGTGAGTCTCCTGGGATCGGAGGTTTCTCTCCACCACCCCTGCCCCCCATTAGAAACACTGTCCAAACAGAACACACAGAGCCTAGGGTGAAAATCTGGGGCCAAAGGGGCATTCTCGTTTCTGTGACAGAGGAAGCTGCCAAGCGGCAACTGGTGATGGGCTAGACCCTCCTGCCAGGCACTGTTAGGGGACCTCGGCCTCATCCTCTGAGACCCCTGACAGGATATAGCAGCAGATCATGAGCCTCTCCCGCTCTAGGCCTTTCAGGGGCACGTGCCACAGCCCCTGCCCTCGAAGAGGGGGCAGATCAAATGCAGATCTCCATGATACATGCTTCAACCATGATGCATGCTTCATCCATGATGCATGCTTCATCCATGATGCATGCTTCATCCATGATGCATGCTTCATCCACGATGCATGCTTCATCCATGATACATGCTTCATGAGGGGAGCAGCTTTCCCAAAGGGGCCGGACCTTGAAGAACAGACATGGCTTTCCATCTGGAGCATATTTTCCCATTGCCTGTGAAAGTCTGGACTTTTGTTTCCCGTCCACTTGAAGGCTGTACATCTGTGGGCCAAGTAGGCACGTCCAGGCCAGTCTCTGCCTGGTGCTCATTACCCTAGCTGAAGAATAGACAGCATTGATCACCTTGAAAAGAAGGTCTGAGGAGCTGGTGGGTCATTTTTCTAGCAAGAGCCTGACAGGACAGCCATGGGAACTCTCCTCTGCCAAGAGCGAACCTTGCTCCCAGACCGTATCCTCAGAACCCCCCGCTGTCCCACGCAAGTGATCTCGGAAGAACACACCTGCAGCCCAGGCCATGGCTGGAGAGGGGAACCAGAACCGTGCTCTGGGCTCTGCCCATAACTCACCAGTTGCCTCTAAGTCAAGTTCCTTGAGCAACTGGCTTTTTGGCCCCCTTTCTGTAAAATGGGGATAATCAAACCTGTCTCCAGTAGATTAGGCATCGTGAAGAGCTTTACGAGCCTGGAAGAAAGGACTGCATGACCATCCTGTGTTTTCTCATTAATGTGTCTTGTTTCTACAATTTATTGTAGGGTTTACATGGACCACCCGGGGACAAAGGAAACCGGGTGAGTCTGAGCCCTGGCACTTCGGCTCTGGTTACTAATACCTTCGTGATGCGGTGGAATGATCGATGAGAATTTCTGACACAACACGGCAGATACAGTTGTTCCTGATAAATCATCCTAAATCGAAAGGCTTTATAGTAAGGGTTCTATTCCATGGCATGTAGGTAGCTTGGGGCCTCATTCTGAAATTGAAGCATGCATTTTTCCACATGACAAGGGGAGACTGAATCCCATGGTGGCCATCAGACTAGCATTGCCATCCAGTAACCGGGGTCATGTGTCCAGCACTCTCTAGGTTGCCCTGATAATGGGCCCCTAAGTGATATTTTTAGATCAATTGTTACCTCGTCTTCTCCTCCTGAAACTTAGTTTTGCCAGGTATTCCAGGCCACTGGTGAAAGAGAAAATAAATTCCAGTTCCAAGAACAAGCAGACAGACATTGTAAGCAGCCAACCCGTTAAAAAAAAATCACAGCCACTATTTCCCTTGGAACAAGTTGGCAGGACTACGAAACGCATTGCTCCTTCTCAGGCCCTTCACCCTCCCTTGTTTTCTGCCACCTTCACCAAGACACATTTACTGAGCATCCAGAGCACCCACAGCTACGTGATGGGCATTACACTCACCATGCCCTTCGGCATTTGGGCCCAGCAGGGGTAACTTAACTGCATCTGGCCGAGAGATGACCTTTGGGTTCCTTTCTAGAATGTTCCCTATGTTGCTTCCTCACAGTGGTTCTCTGAGTGCTGCCCATGCCCCTTAGAGGCCCAAGTGCATCTTCTAGTGGGTCACAAAATCCAAGAACCTTAGAGTAAGAAGAGAAGGAATGTGAGGACGAGATGGAGAAACAAGGCCCAGAAGGATAAAACATTCTGAGCTCCCACAGAGTTAGAGGCAGAGCATGTGGCTTCCAGAACCCAGGTCTTCTGGCTGATCTTTGAACACTGATGTTCACGAATAGAAAGGGCCAGAATCTGTATGTTTATATCTGGCACCAATGAATCCCATTCTCCTCCGTTTAAGATGTATTTATTGAGCACTTCTATATCCCTAAATACTCTTCACTAGCAGCTGTTCAAAAGCAGCTAAATTTGATCCACATATTCTATAAACAAGAGGGAGCAGGCAGAGCTACCCCTACCAGACTGTCCATGGGGAGACCCAATCTAGAAACCACTGGAACAAACAGACCTACTTCCACATATGTGGCCAGCCTTTTAAGGCAGGCTGGGAAGCCACTTTCCTTAGTGTGGCATCAAAGAATTTAGGCTTCTAAAATATTCGATCATTCCACCTCTTGGTTGGCATACTAACCTCCTTTCTAATTTATTTCTAAAATGTTCTGGTTTTCTTTATTATATTCACTTAATATTTTTTAAACCTATTTCTTAAGACTTTTTCAGTTGGCTTGCAACACGGGGCTACAAAATCAGTCCTTCAAGTGATGGTGACTGTGTTGCTCTGGAGGTAAAGGCAGGGTGGGCAGAGTATCCTCATCACAGATGGAGGCAGAGGCTTGTGGCCCTGGTGTGTGAGGAACCCAGGTTGTTGAATGAGCCACTGAGACCCCAGGAATCAGCTGGAAAATATTTCTCCTCCACTTCCCCTTCCTAGTGTTTGACACACTTTCCCCCACCCCATATGTAAATTAGGAATATGTCTCTTAGCAAAAGTCAAGTTCAGAGACCAGTAAAGTTGCACGAACCTTCTTTTGAATACACCATAAAGAGCCAATGGACTTATTCCAGAGAGCAAGTTTCTGAATCAAGGAACAGCTTATTCTATTCATTCAAGAGATTTGGCTCTGAGGATGCCAGAATGTCCTGGAAGAGTCTCGCCTAAATCTCGCCTCCTCGTTCAAACATCTTTATACCATGAGCCCTAGCGGGACTTTGGGGGGAGATATGAGGGTTTGGTAACAAAGCCTCCAGATCAGAGAAAGGCCCAGGCAGAGACAGCACTTGCTTTACCATGGACAGTTGTGGGGTGTTTTGTTCTGTTTTGTTTTGTTTTTGACGCCTGAAAGTTCCGAATACCGACATTTTCATAAAGGTCAAATGCCAGAAGGGATAAGACAACATTGTAGTTAGGAGCTTCCAAGCCCCCAGCACACCTGAGCTTTGGAGGATGGCTCCCTGTAGAGCAGCTCCCGAACTTGGCCCATCAGAAATTCGTTCTCTCTCACAGCAAACCAAGACACAGCGTTCCAATCATGCTTACTGTGTCCACTGGGGGACAGTCTCAGACCCTCTTTCCTGTTCATGGAATGAGGACGTCCTTGCAGGAGTGGGCAAAGGCCCGGAGCCCGAAAAAGGGAGCTTTCTAAGGACACACATGCCGGCGGAAAGAACGTTCTGCCTTTGTCACTCAGGGCCCTCCGCTTCCCTTGTCCCTAAGTATGAGGGTGCTTCAAAAAGTTTGTGGGAAAATGGAATTAAGAGATAGTAAGAATTTTTCCGGGAACTTTTTTTTTTTTTTTTTTTTTGTCTTTTGTCTTTTTCCGTGTCCGGCAATGGATCGCAACCCTCAGTGTTGCCCCCGTACTGGACCGGGGACCGGCAATGGGATTGCAAACCTTGGTGTTGCTCCTGCGCCTCGCTCAGCGGGAACCGGTCTGTATGTGGGATCCGAACCCTCGGGCGGGAGCGCCGCCGCGCTTCCCAAGCGGCGCACTATCCAGTGCGCCACTGGGCCGGCCTTTTCCGGGAACTTTTTGAAGTACCTTCATCGTTCTGCGAATCTGGCCCCATGTAGGATAAGAAATCAAAGGATAAAGGGTGGCATGAATCTAGCAATTTAATTATCAGGAAAATTGGGTGGTACCGCGGAGCTGCCTACCAGCCAGCCAGCTGAAAAGGTCTGAGTGCACGCAGTGAGGCTGCTGGTCACCCCGGCACGCCCGCGTGCACACGTGTGGTTCTGCTTCCCTAAGCCCACCTGGCTCCTCGCCTCTCTCTCCCTGCTCTCTTTTGGCCTGGGCCTGCCTCTTCCTTCCTTTACTCCTTCGATCTTTCTCCCCCCACAGATACATTCACCCCATTATAATAATCCCGTGTCCCTTACCTTTTCCTTTCCCCTCTCCCAGCTTTCAGTTTACTTCCTATAAACTCAATTTTTATACATTTATTTATATTTTTTAAGAAACCTCTGCTGCTTGACTTGACTTGCCCCTTTCCCCCTTACAAGCTAGAATTCCCTCTGTGCCAGGGCCTCTTTCGTGTCACTCTGGGGGCGGGGGATGTGCCACAGAGAGGATGTAGGTAAAGCTACTCCTCTAATATCTTCAAAGGGTGCCTGATTTGGGTGATTGCCCCTGCCCTTAGAATATAACACCCCATAGTGTAAGTTACCCCTTGTGAAAGTCTGGAAAGTGGTCAACCCTCTGTTACCTACGGGCAAATCACCCAGGTCCTGGATCCCCCCTCTCTTTGCCCACATTCTTAATTAGGAAACTGTGTTTGTGACCCAAAGAGAGTGAGGGGCCACACTCCTGAGAAACTTCACCATGACCATGGGGCTTCCACATTCAAATACCTAGTGGTTTTGCTTGTCCACCATTTGGGGATTATTCGTGCCATGATGTTCTCTTTGGTGGGTGTATCTTCGAGCCAATGGGATTACACCTCATGTGCACATACATATTTCCTCTTAAACACACCATTTTCTAAGCAAGGATTTGCATTTTAGAAAATTCATTTAGAATAATGCATTGGCAATTGCAGACAACCTCTGGAATCAAGAAATGTGGGTAATTTACAAAGATCCAGGCAAACATCAAAAATATTCTTATCCCCTGCTTTCCTCTAACAAACTTATACCCTGTAGCCTTCCACTACAAGAACACTGCAGACACAACAAGACTCCTGATCCTGAGATGTGCCTTTGGCAGCAGCTCTAGAATAATGCATTGGCAATTGCAGACAACCTCTGGAATCAAGAAATGTGGGTAATTTACAAGGATCCAGGCAAACATCAAAAATATTCTTATCCCCTGCTTTCCTCTAACAAACTTATACCCTGTAGCCTTCCACTACAAGAACACTGCAGACGCAACAAGACTCCTGATCCTGAGATGTGCCTTTGGCAGCAGCTCTGGCTCCTACACTGGCTAATAAGAAATAATAATTATTATTATCATCATTATGAAGCAGCTATCATTTACTGAGCATGTTCTATATGCCAGTAAATATTATTAAGCTTTTAATGTGCACAAAGGCCTCACAACAAATTTTTGAGGCAAGTGTTATTGTACCCATCTTAGAGTTGAAGAAACTGAGGCTCAGAGAAGTTAAGTAGCTTCCCAAAGTCACTCTTCTGATAATCGACAGAAGCTGGGCTGGCCAGTTAGCTTAGTTGGTCTGAGCATGCTCCTGATAAAACCAAGCAAGTTTGAGGGCTTGATCCCTGTAGCAGCCAGTCACCAAAAAAAAGAACCAGCTCTGACTCCCAGCCTTTGTTCTGACCAATATGATGCCCAGCCTTCATGGTCTTGTCATCCTGGAGTAACACTGAGGAAGTCCCCAAGCACTAGACAATTGGCCTTCCATGGAGGAGAAGAGTTCCCAAGAAGACTCCCTAGGGGCACACTCACCCCCTTTTCAAGGAAACATGACCTATGAACATTCAAATTAAAAGTCATTACAGAGTTGATGCTCCACTTTTAAGAACTCCCCACAGTTCTTCTTTAAATGGACCCTGGCACATACAAAATAGGGCTCAATTGGGAAAGATGATGTTTTCCAAAGCTTTTCAGAAACAAATGGATTCCTTGACCCAGCTTGTCCACAGGCAAATAGCTGTTTATGACTTCAGCCCAGGATGAACCAGAGACACACATAGAATGGGAGGACCCAGCTGAGAACCAAGGGCCACCCATGAGCCCTGGACACACACATACACATGTGCACATGCACACATGCACACGCACACACGTACAGGCACACAGGCACGTGCACATGCCCAATCACATACACTCGTCCATGCCTACACAAAGCATGTGCCTCCCCAGCCATGCACACACACACACATGCACAAGCATGTACACACATATGCTCGTGCATGCTGCGTTCACGCCATGCATGCACCCACTTCAGAGCTATAAATAAAATCACCTTGCCTCCTAATAGAATGGGTTGAAAACCAACTGGGGCAAAAGGTTGTCAGCCCAAAGCCTTTTAAAGATAGTCCCCCAGTCACGCTGTTCATCACAGACCCACTCTGGGCTTAGTATTAGCAAAGTTGGCCACCAGTATCTTCAATCTGCTTTTCCTCCACTTCCAGCCCTGAGCCCTCCGGTTCCCCACCCCCTCCCCAGCCACCTTGCCAACTCCTCAGTGCTTAGAGGCGGGAGGTGGGTATTGACCCCAAATCCTGTTGGGAAGAATATCCCAATTAAGAGAATCTATTTTTCCCTCTTTAATTTAATTTTTCTTTTTCTGTCTCTAACCTTAACACATGAATGATCCTAAAGTTTCGATGTTTTTTTTCTTGGACTAAACCATTATTTACAGGGGGAGAGGGGGAAGAAAGGCTCTAGAGGGCCTAAAGGGGATAAGGGAGACCAAGGAGCGCCTGGATTAGATGCCCCCTGCCCACTGGTATGTTTCCGTTTGTCACTTGCATTGTTCTGGTCTTTCCCTTGGGGTTTGCAAGTTGGAAACAAAGCAGGCAAATAAACTAAGATGAGAACCAAATGACTGCACTGATGCTACCAAAACCTATCTGTTTATTTGACCAGAGAAATTCTGCCTGCTGTTGGGTTTGCCTTTAAACCACAGCTGCAAGTCATTCTGGCTAAATTCCTTTCCTTTGAATCCTTTTCCTTTGAAGATGCAGAACAATTGATGTGTGGAAGTGAAGAAACCCTGAGGAAAGGGGTTTTCAGAGAAGGCCTGGTTCTTAGCTCCAGGATGGCTTTGGAAGCCGGTGTTAGCATTTGTGAGACTCAGATTTGCCTTCTTTGTTTTGTGGCCACCTCTGTGGCTAGCAGTTCAAGCTGTCTGAATCCTCACTCGGTCAGGATGCAGGACACCAGAGATAGCATCTCCTGAGGGCTGCCGATGCTCAGAACAGGGCAGAACAAGGCCAGACAAGGGGTGCTTAGCATGCAGCCTCCCAACACCCACTAGCCATGAGCTGAAACCTCTGAAGCTGCAGAGCAGGGTTGGACATCCCACAGGATGGCCTCCCGGATGAGCCAATAATTAATGATCTGTGGCGCATCTGCCAGGCTTCTCAAATGCCTTTCCAATCCATTTCAAGGTTCTGAAAATTATGATGCACTAAAGTTGAAGTTGGTCTGTGTTATGCCAAGTGAGTCTATACATGGAGAGAGGCCTAAATGGAGATGAGGCTGATTGGACATGTTCTCAAGTGGAACTCTCCAGAGCAGAAAGGCTGAATTTGGAAAATGGGGGGTCAACTGGAATCTAGCTCCTATCTGTAAATGTCTCGAGGATCCTGCATCCTGGCCAGGGTAGGACTGGGCCTCTCCACTCCGTGGCTGGAGCTGGCCAGCCTTGACCTAAATAATCATCATGGTTGGTTTTGTGAACAGGGACACCGAGGTTTTAAAGGAGAGAAAGGGGAGCCGGGGTTACCAGGCCTGGACGGACTGGATGCCCCATGCCCATTGGTATGGCACCGCCCTCCCTTGCCTGCATGGCCGATTTGGGCTTCCCCATGTGTGTGGTTGGTACCCGTGTGCCTCAGCAGCTACCCTGCACACTCCTTCCACTCCATCCATTCAGCCCGCACTTCCTGCTTCTTCACTCAGTAGACACCAAAGGTCACCCTGCCTTGGCTAGTGCTTTGGGGGCTCCCAGCCATGCCGCCCTCTGCATGCAAAGTTTGCTGTGATGTTTCCTTAGCTCCCTCCTGCTACTGCTTCTAAAGCACATCACCTTAATGTGAGCCGTCCCTCCCACCCTGAAGCCAGCTTTGGCTGCATCGGATACTCATTTCCAAACTGCTTCTAGACAAATCTGCCACCAGAGATAAAACTAGGAAAGTGGATTCTCTGGAGAAGTCCTTAGGATGGTGACTGTTTCCTTCATGCAATGCAGTTAGTTCAGCATGCACTGGCTGAACAGCTGGCACAACATTGAAATAAGATACCCGAGTGAGCTCCGCATCCCCTGCCCCCTGCATCACCTCACGATTTAGCAGGGGACAGATGGGTATGCTTAGACATAGGGAAGACTGGCAAGTTCTAGAACCGAGGTGCAAGAGGGGGCCACCCTGCCTATTCGTCCAAGCTGGGTCCTGGCTCACTGCCCAAGTGACACCATCAGAACTAGGGGATGTTCCAAGATCAGGTTTTTAGATCCTAAAGGTTTGTCCTTTTTGCTTAAATCCCAGAAGAAATTACAAGACCCTCTTTTGGTGTTCCTTTCTTTCATCTTCAGGTGGCTCCCCACTGAAGAGTCTGGGAGAGATGGAAAGGTTGAGAATGTAGTTAAGGAGGCAGCTAGGGACCCCTCTTTCAAGCATGTCCCGGGCTAGGAGGCAGCAGTTTGTTCCCACCTGCCCAGCCCCTCTCTAGAAGGGGACATTCTGGGCTTCCATGCTGATCCTCCTAACTTACTGCAAAAGAAGCAGAGGGTGTCATTTCATTCCAAGGCAATCAACTCAAGAAGTTCCTGCTTTCCCCAAACTTCCCCCATAGATATAGTGTCCAGGAGCTATTTTCATACCAGTAATAGTCAGATGAGATCCTGGCCTCACATCCCCACCCTGGGCTCACATAGGAATTCTCTTTGAGCAAAAGAGGAGAAGTTATAAGAAAATATGTGTGTGATACTGAGAGGTGACTGTAGGCTCCTCGAAGGACACTAGGGACTTTTTAGGGCCAGCGCACACAACAAAAGGAGGGCACAGAACAAGCAAGCAGAATCTAGAACCTGGAATCTAGCTCCCATTTGTATGTGTCCTGTCCCCTGCTGGTCCTGCCTGTTGACCCCCGAGCATGCAGCATGTGCAGGCACCTTTCTCAGCCGTGAAATGTCCTGGTCCCTCCACAGCACTTGCATTAATCACTGGCCACCTCTTGCCTGGACCACAATCCCCTCCCATGATCTGAGCACCTTTAGTTCTGCGGGCAGCAGCCTTGGCCTCCCTGCTCCTCACCGCACGTACTGTCCCTTCTCTGTCTGCCCTGCCCTCCACCACACCCCCTGCCACCAGCCATGTGCCAATGGGAACGCCTCTCTGGCCTGGAGGCTCCTCTCCCTTCCGGAGCCCGTGTGAAGTGTGTGCACGGTGGGGGGCTGGGGAAGGGGCTGAGGGCCATTGTGGAACTTGGATTGCACCAATCCTTCTGCAGTCCCTTCCCCGACCCAGGGCGGGAAATGAAGGTCACCCCCATTTGGCCATTCCTGCAAAATGGCATTTTCTCCAGTAACATCCCATATCGATGTGTCATTTGTTTATTAATTTTGTTGTGGAGGTGTCCGTATGTTCCCTTTTTTGTTTCTTGTTCTGCCTCCTGTGTTGTGTTATTATGGACCTGGGGAGCAGGGGGAGTTATTGATCATGATTTGAGTATAAGGTAGCTAGACCTCCTCAGTTCTCCGTGTTGAGGCCAGTGGCTGCTGATGTCAGGCCGTGAGTGGCTTAGGCACCTGGGGAGAGTGGATGAAGTTGGTCCAGGGCACAGAGGGCTCCCATTCAACCTCCCTCGGGTCTGAGCACTTGCTCCAATCCCCTGAAACCCTGTGTCCATCTCTTCCTCTGCCCTGGATCCTGGAATTCTAGAATCTGGGCTGCCCTTTCTAGTAGACTGGGACTGAGAATCAGACCTTTGCCCTTGGTTCAGCCTCACCCTCCCCACTTTGTCTCTTTAAGATTTCTACTTCCCCTGAAACCCTGTGTCCATCTCTTCCTCTGCCCTGGATCCTGGAATTCTAGAATCTGGGTTGCCCTTTCTAGTAGACTGGGACTGAGAATCAGACCTTTGCCCTTGGTTCAGCCTCACCCTCCCCACTTTGTCTCTTTAAGATTTCTACTTTCCTCCCATGGTGTACCAGAGAGGCCAGGATATTAGGGCCCCAGAAGACTCAGAAACATTCCCATCACCACAGGCAGAACCACCTGAGGCTGCAGGGTGCTCCGTGGTCACCCCCAACAAAGGAGTCAGTGTGCAGCTGATTCCCACCCTGCTACTGCATTTTACCCCCAGATTCCCAGCAGTATCTGAGGCTGTGCCAGAAACCCTTGTCTTCTTGCTGAAGGTAACTCAGGGCCATGTCACAATGCCCATGAGGTTGCCTGTCCCTCTGCACACCCCCATCTCCATCCCAGTGTTGGTCATCATACAGGGACTGTCTAGGCATCCTCTTCCAACTGCTTAGGAAGAGAGACAAACAGGAGGATGGGACGCTTGGGAGGGCCCTGAGAGGTCCACCCTTGCCTTGGTTTTACAGAGGAGGAAACTGAGGCCCCAAGTGCTAAGTGACTTGCCCACAAGCATCCAGCACGATGTAGAGCTAGAGCAGAGACTGTCCTCTCACAGCAGTCCGGGACATCTGCTTCCTGGCCCCACAGGCTAGGACAGACCTCTCGGCCTTGCACTCTAGCTACATGTGACCTTAGCCAATGAGAAAACAGCCAGCTTTGTTTCCCACCCCCCTCCGAGGTTCTGACCTGGAGTAGAGAAGAGAAACAGACAGTAGTGGGTGGGCCACATCCCGATCAGCTGTCGAAATGTTTGTGGCCCTTGTTGCCCCTGTCCTGCCTGCTTGGTGGACAGTCCCAGAGCATCTGAGCCCTCTGCCTTCCCTCCTCTCTGCAGGGTGAAGACGGCCTACCAGTCCAGGGCTGCTGGAACAAGGTAAGGTTTCCCTGGCTTGCACTGCCTCAGGGGCACAGGTGTACTTGGGCTCCATTCTCCAGTTCTATAAAGCTTGCACAATTTGCATTCTGCCTTTTGGCAGCAAGACATGGGTCAGAAAAGGCACAATCTCGAAGGCAGGGTGGGTGCCCATTAAACACACCATGCACTACACACACTTGGAGATCATTTTAAAATGATTTTTAAGGTGTCAGCAAACCCCAGTGTATAGAATTGCCATGTAGCCACACAGATGATATCTTCATGCTTTGTGTCGTCAGCTTATGTAGTACCTTTCCTCCAAGGAGTTGCAGACCGTGTTGTAAAAGTCGTTATCAGTTAGCTACTATCATAGCATTCATATGAGGTCAATTACGCCACATCAGGACATTTATCCAGAAGTAGAACATCTAATTGCTTAAATTCCAAACTCATGTGGCTTTTACACCTCTTCCTAGAGAATGTCCTGCTCACCACTCCACCCTTCCCCTTGAACGTAAGCTGTCGGAGCCTCGTGCTTTCACACATGTGATCCACAGCCCAACCTCTCCTGGGTTCTCAGATTTTTTACCAGGGATTTTCACTTATTCACACTTGCCTTGGCATCTGCCATCATTAAAGCAGCCTGACACCACAGGGCCATGTCCTTGCACGCAAGCACCCCGTTCAGCCATGGCTCCCAGAGCAAGGGCTCTACAGCTTGACAAGGGCCATTGACTTGCTAGTCCAAAAGCCCACTTTGGTCCCCAGCAAAGGTGGCAGCTGCCACGCTGCCCCACTCTGCCTCACCTCCCACTCAGTCTTCTCACCAACCCTCCACCACCACTGTCTCGAAATGTTGGTTCATCTTCATAAAAGGGCTGAAGACCCCAACCTGTTCAAGAGTCTGTGCTTGGCTAACCCAGTCCTGTTCCAGTGACAGCAGAGGCAGGCTTACAGTGCGATGAATGACACCCCCCCCCACCCCACCCTGCCACACACGCTGAGATGCTCAGCATCTCAATTAGCTCACAGAGTTGGGTAAAAGTATTGAAACCAGCAAGACACCAGGTCCAGGTAGCATACCTCCTTGCCTGGGCACCTAAGGCACCCCCTACCCAAAGAAAGGAAAAGCTCAACTCTCAAGAGAAATGCCTCCCCAGGAATCTGTCCCTCAAGCTGGGCCTCGTTCTCTTGTTGAGTTCCTCCTTGACTTAGTTAAAGCACCACAGAAGCAGGCCACAGGTGTGTCAAATAAGACCCCCGACCCTTGCTCCCTGAGAAAAAGATTTTCTGGTTGCAGCTGATGGTTAGGAGGTAGAAGTGGTTGAGCTTAGCAGGCGAAGAACAGCTGCTATCAAGGGCTACAGTGTCTTCGAGAAGCATCTACAGACCCTATGTCTGTTGGTTCACACCACAAATTCAATCTGGGACAGTGCAATTAAACAGCCCGGCCTCCAAAGGCAGCACAGAGAGAAAGTGCCCTCTAGAGGCATAAAGGGAAGTCACTGGAAGGTGGAAGTTGGGTTTCCCACCCTCAGGGTGCTTACAGTCCACCAGTTTCTTCCACCTAGGGGGTACGTGTTTCCCCCGGTTTCCCTGTTCAGAGTTCCCATTCGACCCAAGGCAAGATCTACTTTCTTTCTACAAGGGAAATAGACATCTGCAGATGCACTGAAACTAACGTTTTGTTTTTGTTTTGCAGTGATGCCTCTAACCTTGGACTGGCCTGTGTGTGTGTTTGTACATAGAATATTTATTTTTATACAGTTTTCACTTTTTGAAAATGCCAGAAATATGATGCATCTTACAGATTATTAAAAAGAAAAAAGAAAAATACCTGCATATTTTGTACAGAAAATGTTTGTTTACAGGATGTTTTGTATAAGTCTGTGTCTCTAATACACTTTTTGTTTACGAGTATGGTTGTAATGTTTGCATGACATTTGTGCACACTTATTAATTATTGAAGCTTAATAAATCATTAAGATTTCAGTGCCAAAGAGGGCCAGCCAGCACTAAGGGGCCAGCTAGCTCATGTGTGAATTTACATAAATGTAGAGGTTCGTGATGTTTGCCAAGTTAGGTGTGTCTAAGAATATCTTAAACTCATTAATTTTTATTATTAAAAAAGGCAAAACATGGCAATTCATGATCCTGATGAATCATTAAATTAAATACCTTCTTTCTTGTGAAAGCAGGACATCCCAGCAGCAGGGGTCCTCAGAAGTATGGAGTAAGTCTTTGAAAGGTGAAGTCCAACAGAGAGACTGGACTAAGCAATGTCGATTGTAACATATCCCAAGTCCATCACACAGCTATTTGACCACTTAAGGTGCAGTTGTGCTGAAGGCCCCCAGCAATACAAAGCGGCCATTTGGTATTGCTCGTGGGGTTCAGTAGGGTTTTATGTTGTTCTGCTTGTCTTGTTTTTTGCCCTTTTGAGCTGCAGTCACTAGTACCGGCTACTGCTGACCGTGGCTGCTCACTTGATATGAATCTGCAGGTTCACCCACAATAAGCACTTGAAGGAGCTTTGCCTCATCTTCCTTCCACTCCAGCAAAGAACACTCAGAAAACACTCATAAATCTAGGCCAGACTGAGCCAATTTGGACTTATTTTTATTTTTTAAGAAATAGGGTTTGGGGCCAGCCCGGTGGCGCACTGCGCTAGTGCGCCGCTTGGGAAGCGCGGAGGCGCTCCCGCCGAGGGTTCGGATCCCACATACAGACCGGTTCCCGCTCACTGGCTGAGCGAGGCGCGGGGGCAACACTGAGGGTTGTGATCCGTTGCCGGACACGGAAAAAAGACAAAAAAAAATAGGGTTTTATTGCTTTCCATTCATAGTGCACTGCTTGGTAAAGTTCTCAGGAAACTGATTTTAACGACTAGATAGGTATTACCTATGGTGTAACATGCAGGTTTATTGTTAGCTGTTTTACAACATATATTGGTGCTTTAAGGGCTTTGAAAACAACAAACTACTCCAGTAGTTTAAGCACTCTCCTCATCTTGTTTATATTTTACCTTTCTTTATACATCTTTGTAGACAGCACAAAGGAAGCTTAAAGTCAGACAGGTCACACTCACAAGGTCTTGTGTCATAGTGGAACCACACGCTGCCCAGACCCAAAGGAGAGGTACTGGCATTCTTATTCTAAATATCCACCAGTTATTTTGGAAATCGGACAACTTCCTCAAGTCTTGGCTTCCTCATTTGAGCAGTGCAGTGGTTGAACCGGAGTTGATCTGTGTGGACACAAATGGAGCTCATCTGTGCCCTCCCCACATGGTAGAAACATGTAGTCCCCTAGGCCCAAGACTCCAGCTGGCACAAGGTGCTTTTCCTACCAAGGGAATGTTCCAGGAGGGAACACATTCCCAATAGTCCTGAGCCCAAGAACTCTTCCCACGCTGAGCTGGATTCCCACAGCCCTACCCAGGGCCAACTTCTTCAGCAGGCACAGCAGCCATACAGACTAGGCCCACGGGACTTTTAGGAGCCACAAAAGTATTTTGATTTTTACTTCTTTTAAATTCAGGGGGGAATGGGCCGGCCCGGTGGCGCACTGGAGAGTGCGCCACTTGGGAGTGCGGCGGTGCTCCCTCTGAGGGTTCGGATCCCATGTGGAGACTGGTTCCCGCTCACTGGCTGAGCGCGGTGCGGGCGCGACACCGAGGGTTGCGATCCCGTTGCCGGTCCCCGGTACAGGCGCGACACTGAGGGTTGCGATCCTGTTACCGGTCAGTAAAAAAAGATAAAAAGGAAAAAAAAATAATAATAATTAAAAAAATAAAAATAAAAATAAATTCAAGGGGAAAATGAATATGTCACAATGAATCCAGCCAGGATTATTTCATCTTTCTACACCATAGTTATAAAATAATTCCTTGTATGTTTTTATGCAGGAAGGAACCCACAAAGGCAAAAGAGCCTAGGGTCCCTGAAAGTCACAATGCAGCCCTGCCCACGTCCTCTGCTCCTTGGAGGTCCATCTCACTCTGACTCTGATTAACACCATTTCCAGTGCCATCCTCCCTGCGTGAGGTCCTGAGAAATCAGAGTGTGTCCCGGTTCTTCTAAACCCACTGCCTGATTCCCTTTCAGGCTCTGGCTGGAGCGATCACAGCTCACCGATAATCTCAGAATAGAGTAAATCATTAACCAGCATCCCCCCGAAACTGAGTTTCTGTGGTAGCTGAATACCCTGGGTGACTCTGGACAAACAGAAACCTCTTCTCTTTTGTTTCAGTTTTGATGTCATTCATTTACTTATTACACCTCAGTTAATACCACAAAGGATTCTAAGTGACTTACATAAAATAGAAATATGTGTAAGGAGAAGTTTAAAGTCAAAGTCAAGGAAAAATAAGGAGACAGCAGTGGCAGAGAAGCCCTGAATGGGTAGTGGAAGGAAGGTCCTTGCCCTTACTGAGGTGGAGCCACACACATCACCTCAAGCCACCTAGGGGTCACAGAAAAAGAAAGGCCTGGTTTCTGTGCCCGCACTGCCCTGCCCAATGGGTTGCAGTCCAGTGAGGTTTGGCCCCAGGTGCATAAGTACATTGTGTCCCCATAAGGCTGGAGCCTCCACACCCCTCAACCAGGCCACCTACCAGACACGGGGCTGTGCACTGCACACCCTGGCCTCCTGACTCCACTTGGATCTTAACTCAACTCTGTGTCAAATGCAGGGCAGGGAGAGTAGAAGTAAGGAGGCAAGTGGTCAGGAAGTTTGCAGAGTAGCTGGGCATCAGTGCTAACTCCCAACAGACCAGGGGAACGAGGTGAGATGGCCTGATCAGTGCTGGAACAGGAGATGCAGGTGTGCTGCAGGGGGGACCAGGGAAAGGCCTCGCTGAGGGGAGGGGGCCGCAGAGGTCTTGTGGGGTTGACGATGCTCGCTCCGTTCTTGGAGACTTACAGCGCCTGGTGAGAACAGCTTGCCCGGGTGGGAGCCAGCAGTGCACCCAGCCCTTCCCCACTGGGCATCCCACTGTCATGTCGTTGAAGGTTCTTTGTAAACTGCAAGACTCTGGGTCTTGAGGCCCCAGGACCTGTTGCTCTGTGCTCTCGCCCCAGAGAAATGCATGCTGCCCATGGAGACATGCAGATATCTAGCTCAATAAAGACAGACCCAATGCCCCCCAGGAGACGTGTGACAGGCTCATCTGGGCCCGAGTAGTGACTCTCCCCAGCGTTGGTGACTTTCACAGCTGTAGTCCTGTAGGCCATAGGAAGCCAGCCTTGCTAAAGGAAGAGATGGCCCCTAGAGCCGGCCCCTCCACACATGCCCACACGCCCCTCTCAGCCCCACCCTGTGCTTGTGTCCCTGCAGCCCTTGCTGGCCTCCCTTCCTGGTGCCCCAACCTCACCTGGCAGGCATGATGCCATAGGGGTGAGGTTAGGGTTATCGCATAAGAGGAGTAGGACATGGAGTAGTAGCAAGTACAAAGAACCTACCATTAACTAGCTGTCTGGCCTTGTGCAACTTACTCCAGGTCTCAGTTTCTCCAAATGTCAAATGAGGAATTTATATTTTGGGGACTGCCATGGGTCCCTGAAATCCTCTGATTCCACTGACAAGTCAGCTCCTGGGAGGACAGTGGAGTCCAGAGCATTCCATGCCACGACCAGCTGGCGTTACTTGGCTGTGATAGCATTGTGCATGAGGTTGACAATGCAAACCTGTGTGTGGCATGTGTGTGCTCTATAACCCTAAATAACAAAACTCCAAGTGGGCCTATGCATGGGGGGTCAGGGTGAGTGGGCTCAGCTTTCCTTAGGGCAGGGAGGGCTGTAGAGGTTGCTTCTCACCTGGGTCTCTATGCTGACAATTGATCAGACAGTAAACAACACAGCTGTAACCACCTGACACGCAGGGGGTCCCCAAAGCCCCCACAAGCATTCAGGAACACAGCTGATGTGGCAAGATCTGCCCACCTCCCTCCTCTCAGGCCCTCTGTGCCCTCCCACCCTCACCCTCCTGCACCACCTCACACACTCCCGCAGCCTAGTCTCTCGCCCTAGACTTTGACACATTTTCAAGCAACTTGAGACGTCAAGCAGCCAAGACCCCACAACATTTAAAGAGAAGGGCAAGCTACTGGGGAGTGATTCAGAAAAGAGGAGACCCACTCCAGGATGGAGGGAAGGAAGGAAAGCCGGGGAGGTACTGGGGATCACCTGCCAGGGGAGCAGAATTCTCCAGGAGCAGCTCCTCGCGACGGTGGAGGAAGGAGCGAGACGGCATAGGGAGGGCAGCTATATCTTAGACGCTCAGGCAAAGTGACCCTTGGGTTCCTAGGAAAGCCCTATCCCTGAGAAACAGCCAAGCACCTGTGGAGGAAGACTCAGCTGGAGGGAAAGCTGAGCTGGGGACAAAGCCCTCAGCACCCAGGGGACTTTTCCCAACAGGCCCCACCTTCCATCGCAGGGTCTACTCACCCGGTCCTTCCACACCCGCC
>NW_007734341.1:63519-65547 GCF_000696425.1 Galeopterus variegatus | reverse complement strand
TCCTCGCGACGGTGGAGGAAGGAGCGAGACGGCATAGGGAGGGCAGCTATATCTTAGACGCTCAGGCAAAGTGACCCTTGGGTTCCTAGGAAAGCCCTATCCCTGAGAAACAGCCAAGCACCTGTGGAGGAAGACTCAGCTGGAGGGAAAGCTGAGCTGGGGACAAATCCCTCAGCACCCAGGGGACTTTTCCCAACAGGCCCCACCTTCCATCGCAGGGTCTACTCACCCGGCCCTTCCACACCCGCCGCCCCCCACCTCCTCCCAGCATACCTGCCCGTGCTGGGTCCTTTGCTGAGAAGGCCATTCTTTCTCATCTGTAAACAGTCTACCCTCCTGTCAAGACCCAGCCCAGATACCATGGCCTTGAGAGGACGTTTCTCGGTCCTTCAGTTGGATGAGTCTCTCCCTCCTTGCAACTACCTGGCATGCAGGGCTCATTTATTCCTCCTCCTTCTATTAGGGGGGGAAGGGGTCTTCTGTATCAGATGGTGAACTCTTAGAAGGCAAGGGCGTTCTTATTCATTAAGCTCCCGAGGGACCTAGTTCAGTGTCTCCCCCTCGGTGGGGTCTCACACGTATCTATGACCTCCTACCTCCCGAGTCATCAACCAGCTTTACTAAGCACCTGCCATGTGCAGGCATCGTGCTTCCCGCCAGACGGTGGGAAGGGGTGTGGAGGGCCCACTACAGACGGTAAGACACAACCCCGCCCTCCAGGAGCTAACAATGCAAGGACGTGCATGCTGATGCTACATGAGGGACACGCCAGCCGGGGCAGGGGTTCTGAGGACAGATGATGCTGTGGTGGCCAGCATGGCCAGTGAACAGAGGACTGAGTGGACGGGAAGGGATTACAAAGCAGAGAGGGAGGAGCTGGCTGCTGCATGGGGCAGCCCCTCCCTCGGCTCGTGCTCCTTTCCCTGATAGAATCTTCCAGTGAGCAGGGGCCTGGGTCATGCTCGCTTCTCAGATCGGGGGAGGACAAATGAGACTGTGTGGAAGAAAGGGGTAGAGAGGGCAGGTCCAAACTGTAAGGGAGCTGGGAGCCTGGCAAGGTGGTGGCCAGGTCTATGGGATCTCCTGGCCCTGGGAGGTGCCCGTCATATGTCAATCACCACGAGACCCCTTCTCAAATGCCCCCTTCTCTGTACCTCCTCAAGGGCCAGAGTCCTTGGCTAATTGCCAAGAAGTGAAGCCAGCCAGCCCAGAGCCTTGGGGAAAGTACCTCACCTTGGAAAAGGAAGAAGTGGAGGAGCTGGCCCTGGACAGAGGGTCGCGGGCTGAACCCTTCCCAGGGCCGGTCTGAGGGACAATCAGAGTGTGACCACGGGACAGCGTGGGCCTCTGCCCTTTCCAAGGGCTGGAGCTCAGCTAGAAGAGTGTGGCCCACCCATACCTGCTCTCTTCCTGCTCCCGGCCTGCTGAGATCTCTGCTGCTGCCTGCAGCCAGGGCCCTGTGCTGTGGCTGCAGTTCGAGGGCTCTCAGCCTCATCTTTTTCCTGGAGGAGAATTGTGGCTCTTTGAGCAACCCCTCTGCAGAAGGGGCTGTCAGCATTATCCCGCTCTGACCTGGGAACACCTCCCCAGGAGGCTGTGGCCAGAGTCTGTCACCATTCCCAACGCCTTCTCAAAAGGGTTACTTTAACTTCTTTTGGTGCTGCCACCATTAACCCTTTTCCTTCCTGGGTTCTTCCAAATGTCACAAGCTGACAAATGTAGCAAGCTGGAAACACAGAGAGCATTTGTCTTAGAAAGGAGAGAAGCCAGCAAGAAAGACTGGGCTGGCCTTCAGAGCCACGAGCCTCCGTCTGGTGCCCTGATGTACCAGCAACCCAGCTGGTACTGAACCAATGCGGATGGATAGGGCAGCAATCTATGGAATCTCAAGAGGGTCTGGAGAAAGCCCTCTTCCTTTAGCAAAACTGCTGAAGGGACCGTGCCTGGAAATGAGCCACCTAACTGTCCCATGATACTCAATCACCTTGCTGCTACTGCTTCTCCAATGAGTAGGGAGACCATACTCTA
>NW_007734341.1:61578-62982 GCF_000696425.1 Galeopterus variegatus | reverse complement strand
CCATGATACTCAATCACCTTGCTGCTACTGCTTCTCCAATGAGTAGGGAGACCATACTCTAGTGCTCAATCCAGGACACTTGCAAGTGAAGGAGGGCACTGGCCGTAATTATGCTGTGACAACAGACATCAACCTGGCAAACCAGAGTGGGGGTCACACTAACAATGACCCAATCCCCAAGTCATCCTCCAGCTCTTCCAGCACAAGCTCTGGCAACAACTCAACACCTCCTGTGACCTTAGAGCTGCAGCCATTTCCTGGTGGCCCCAGGCGTCCATGGAGCCAGGTGGGCGCTGTGTGGAGAACAAAGGTCAGCAGTCCCTGATCTCACCTCCACTCACCTCCGCAGGGAGATGAGATCAGAACGCAAAGGACAACTGCTTAGAAGGGAGGCAGAAGCACAGGGCAGTGGGTGTTCTCATTGAAGAAAGATCTTCTTGAATAAACTGTCATCTTGAAGGAGCTTCTCCCCGAGACTATGTCAGGATGGAGAGGCTGGGTCACCAAGGCACTCTGGTGATTTGACTTTAAATTCTGGGATTCCAATGTTAAATCCATAACAACATCATTTCTCAGATTCTGGCTTTAAATCCACAACAACATTTCTCAGCCCTGGCAGCTAATGTATTAGAACAAGTTTAGTTTCTCCCCCATTCATAGCGTCTGACCCACAAAGCTCGTCAAAGTACAAGTTGATCTTCATTTGATAACATCATCTCTCTCCTTTCTCTGGATGCTTATCGTACGGTAGGAACAGCGGCCTCTTTACGTGAGCAGTCGTATGTCCAGGGCTGCAGACAAATTGTGTGGGTCCATCTCAGCCCCCTTTGAAGTCAAGGGCACATGTCACAAATGGATGAAGCAAAAGTCATAGCTAATGGACCCAGAAAGCCATCCAGACATGGTGTGGGGTTCAGTGGGTCCTGCGGGGGTTTTCACAGCCAGGTTAACATGAAGCCCAACCCTGCTGCCACCCCCGGGGAATGGGAGAATTTAAAAGCATCCCTATAAAACAACACACAAGAGAATGGGTTTGAGGACTTTGGGTGACTCACAGTATCCTGGACATTTGCATGTGGTCAAATAGTCTTTATCACCTTCCAGCAAACCATCCTGCTCTAAACCAATAAAAGCCAAAGAAGACAACCCATCGCAGCCACCTTCTGAGACAGAAACAGCCAATCCCAGGGCTCACTGCAGGAAACTGCTAAGAGACATTTTTCTTGCACTCCACTCATTCCAAAGACAAAGTATTTTATTGCAAAGTCTGCCAAAATAAATGTGTATGCAGCTTCCCCGGCCAGTGGGAAAGCGCTCTGGCCCGGGAGTAAGGAAATCTGCGTGGCTTGCCCTGACGGCAGCTTGTAGCCAGGTGACCTTGGGCAAGTGCCCCCACCCTCTGAG
>NW_007734341.1:43643-61032 GCF_000696425.1 Galeopterus variegatus | reverse complement strand
GGCTTGCCCTGACGGCAGCTTGTAGCCAGGTGACCTTGGGCAAGTGCCCCCACCCTCTGAGCCTCCATTTCCTCATTTGTACCACGGTGTGGGTACTGACTACCTCCCAGGCAACGCAAGGACGTTCTCTGTTAAAGCACTCGGAACACAGTAAAGAGCTGTACAAAGGCTAGACAATATAATCGTTAGTGTTCACTGTTCAGAAAAAAAATCTTGCTTTTCATAGACAAACCTCAATGAACAGGAATCACGTGAGAAATGGTTCATTAAAATTCTGGCAGAATTAAGTTCAAACAGGCCCTCCTGGTACTCACGCAGAGGGCCTGATTGATAAACATCATGAGGGCTGAACAACAGAGATGCAGAAATGGTGGCCAGCTTAGGGTGGGACATGAGGCCGGACCTGGGCTGACCCCTGGGAAGTTGCTTTTTAAAACTAAATTCCATAAATGTTTACAGGGTTTTTTTGGTTTTGTTTTTCCTAAAAGAAAAGTTAGCAACTTAAAAAAAAAATCCTCTTGTTTTAAATTCCAGTTACCCATATTCCCAGTTAAATGAGGTTTTTCCCTTTTTTTTTGGCTCCAGCCTAAAATATTTGATGGATACGGGCCCTGCCTCCGCCTCCCCAGCAGCCTCCCTGCCTCTTCCTGCTGCCCACCCGGGTCCCCGTAGACACTTTGGGCAGACTTCCCATGTGGTCAGCCTGACGTCTTAAATTTAAAAATCATCACCCCAGTATTCCAGTAGATATAGGACTATTCTATATAGGACACAATTTCATTGTGTCTTGCAGTAAATCTGTGTGGTCAATTGAGGGTTTAATGTATTTTTTAAAGTCAGCCAGAACCTAATTTTCAGAATTTCATTATGAAGGTCAACAATTTATCTGGCTGACTGCATAGACGAGGTAGTGAGGAAAACAGGTTTCCAGAGTAATCCCGAGATGAAGGAATCAGTAATTAATTACACTTTCTTGTGGTAATTATTTTTGGTAAGGACCCATCCATACTGCAGGCAGTGAGTCTTTTATATGGAAGAAGAAAACATTTCCTTCCATATATTTGCTGATGGTTTACGTTTTTCTATAATTTCTGATTTGAGGTTAAGGCAAGATGTCTTCTTTTCACTAACTGTTGTATTTTTCCTATGACTTTTAAAAAGCTGTCTCCCCTAGACTCTCCTTTGGGCCAAAAGTGCCTCCTTTGAGGCCATCTGGTGCTAAGCCCCCTGGCATGAGGCATCCCCTTCCTCACCTCAGGCTTCCCAGCCACACCCACAGCTGTCCTGGCCCACCCCTGCCAGGACTCCTAGCACACTCTGGTGCCTTTTACCAAAAGAGGTCACTTGCCACCACCCAGGACCTCTCCTGGGCTGACTGGTTAGTCATTAGTCCCACAGTGCACCATTTTTACATCCCTGTGGCCTGCACGTTTTTTGTTTTTGGTGGCTGGCCTGTACGGGGAACGGAACCCTTGATCTTGGTGTTACGAGGCTGCACTGTAACTTAGCATCCCTGCTGCTCACTTCCCCTCGTGGATCAAGCAGATGGTGACAGAAGTTAGAGGGTTTCTACCTTCCTGCTGCCTTTTGGCACTTTACCAAATGGTTTCCAGAGCCCCTTAGCAGTCTCCCACCCCGCCCTCCGAGAAGCATGGCCCCCAGCCCATCGCGGCAGATGGTGCTCTCGTCACCGCTCTGCCTAGCCCTGCCCCATCTCATTCTGGCATCCCCTCCCGATTTCTCACCTCCGCGCCTCCATACGCCCTTGCTCTCTGTTCCCTTTCTTGTCCAATTCTCTCTTCATTAGCTTCTCCCCCTCTCCCCCCCACACCAGGCTCCCTCCTGTCCCCTGTCCCCATCTCTTTTCGTCTCCATCCCACCCTCCTGCTCATCCCTCTGTCCCCACCAGCTCCCAACACTTCAGTCTGCTGAGCACCCTTACCACTCACCTCTGCAAAACGACTCCCCTGGCAAGAAAAAACCTACAGCCTTGTCGATATGTGTGACAATTCCGTTTTCCTGCCAAACACTCCCCGTGCCTATCATTTAAATATCCTTTAATGCATATAATTTAAATACTCTTTAATGACAGATGTATTTTAACTATATTCCGAATAAGAGAAAAAAAATGTGCACTTTTATTTTATTTTATTTTTAGTTTCCATTCTAAGTTTGACAAAACGTTGTTATTAGGTTCTACTGGTGAAGAAAGGCTTTGTTTTCTTCATTTTTTGGCTTCATGGTCATAAGCAAAGTCTCTAGGGTCTCCTATTGGTTTTAAGTTTAATATGTCACAGCAAACGTCTTAGCATAGGCCTGCAACATGCTACATCTCAGTAGAAGGCAGCAGGCTATAGTGCAGAGGGTTTCTCCATTAAAACAAAAAGGTGAAATTAGATGTGATATTTTGTGATTCTGTAATTCAGTAACTTTTCTGCTGATTTCAGTAAGTTAAACATACCCTTCCTGTGCCTATCGGATTTTGTTGTTTTTAACTACATAAGCATCTATGTTTTCTAATTTTAAGAGGTATTCTGGCTCAGGCCTGGGTTGATACCTGGCCCCTTCCCACCAAACCTGGATAAAAGGCCGTAGGAAACAATGAAGGGCTAAAACTCCCTGTGCTGGAAAAGAGCAGCAAAGTGCTTCAAGAAGTGTTTTGTTTTGTTTTGTTTCGTTTTGTTTTCCTTTTCCTTTGGGAATCTACTTGGTTTCCCTTTGGTGCATGGGTTGTTGAAATCTGGGATTAGGTCCCTAATACGTGATGAGACGTTCAGAGAAACAAAGTGCCTGGTATTTGCAGCAGAAAATAGAATGAATCTTTTCCTCGAAACCAACTCCTTGGTTTATGGCTTAGCCGAAAATAAGCAAGCCAGTTCCACAGCCCTCCAAGACCCCATGAAAGACCCCCAGTATTTCACATGAATGATCAGGGGTCTGCAGTGGTCCTGTCACCATAGCCATTAAAGTTCAGCGTGCATGCTCCAGGATGATCAGTGTGAAAATGTAAATCTCTAAGTGGTTCTGTCGCCAAAAGGGTTTACAAAAGCTGTGTTTAAGCGAAAATTAGCACCTGTGTTTTATGTGGTCCCGGAAGGTGTTAGCACAGTTCATGCAGGATGGACTGATGTCTCTGGGAATGTGACTGTGCAGGAACCATGTGGAAACATGTGCCCTGTGAGCCCTCGCCCAGCAGGGGCGACATTCTGCTACACTAATTGGCCCAGAACTATGCTGTCACCTGGCACACAAACTCGGAAGAACTGGCTGGCTCTGTATTGAGGCACAGCATCCAGTCCCCCTGCCCAAACATCGACTTAATCATAAACCAAAGATGTCGCGACTTGGAAAGGGGCCCTGGAGGAAGCCTGGTTTCTCCAGTTGTTTTTTCCTCCAAAATAGCCACGTGTGTGGGTGGGAGGCACTCACCTAGCGTTCTCCAGAGTGCATGTGGTTCCCAAGGTCAGTGTTCACAGCTCTCAGCCTGCTGGCTGTGTAGGAAGAAGCCTTCTGGGGAGCCCGGTGGCCTCAGAGAGGCTTTACACCCGATGGTGGCAACCCCAGAGCATGAAGGCCTCTGTGGGGCCCCCATGGCCCTGCCTCACATTCAGCTTCCCATTACTGGCCAAAGGGACCCCTTCTGGGCAGAATCGCTGTTCCTCAGACCATGGTTTTCTCCAGCAACCCACAGCTCCTTTAGTCTGTTAGGCCAGACTGCACCGAACACAAAGCCAGCCCATGGCCTCTTTGGTTATGATCTAAAAAAGGACTCCAAAGAATTTCAGCTATTCTATAAGTTTGAAAGCTTTCATTACAAGATAAATTAGAGAATTTCCTATCATATTTCAGTGATTTAGTAAAAATACCATTTTACCAGGAAAAAACACTAAGGGAAGGTGCCTGGTTCCCGTAATCCCAGCACATCCTTTCTGCCCAGCTGGACACTGCAGGTTTCCAGAGCACCCTGGGCTGATCCTACCAGCCTGTTTACTTGAGCAATTGGATTTTATGCATTCGTTACCTTAGCTTTTCCACTTAAAGGTTTTTCCTTGTTATTTGATGCATTTGGTGTACAGTACTTAAATGTACAGTATTTTATTTCCATGATGAGCTTCATTATGGAACAAAGTTTCTCTTGCTTCTCACAGCCTTCAGATAATTTCAGAAACGTTTAAACTTTCACACCCATTTTATCTATGTTGCTAACTTTATATATGTAAATAACTTTTGACATATCTTGATGTTTTAACTTCTGTCTCTTTTTTTATTGTGACCATTATCACTATGATTCTATTATTCTTAATTTTCTATATTTTTTCTGGTGCACTCTATTTTTTTAATTACCTTGGATGTTTTGAAAGTATGATGGTTATTTGTGTAAGCAGACATATGAAAGTGCTTTGCTTCAACAGTAAGCTCTTTGATAGATAGATATTGACCTTAAAAGATTGGTCCTATTAAATGCTACCTATGTGGTTTTCCTCCTGTTCTCAGGTGCTATTTCAACAAAACTTGTTTCTTTGCTGGATTATTCTGTCCTTTCCATTTCTGAATTTGATTTTTAATTGCCGGCGATTCAGTTTGCCAATGCCTGAATATACCAGATCAAAGGTAGATATTTCCCTTGACCATAGCATCTTTTCTCCATTTCAATGACTTCCAGGCTAAAAGTAAATGGCAAGAAAAACACCCCAAGTGGCCAGGGGTTGCCTAAGAACCTCCTGACCAGATGGCTTCACAAGTGACTCCTCAAGTGTTATGGGAGTAGGGGACAGACCCCTCAGTTAACTCATAACCTCACCGTTTGAAACTTCTTGATTCCCACTTCCCTACCTCTAGGTAGGCTTCAACTAGAACTCTATAAATATGTGGTGACACCAGGCCCTGTCACCAATGAGGCAGCACACAGAGAGAGGGGCAATGAGGTCTCGGTTCAGAAAAGAACTTCCTCCATGACCTGAGCAACTCCATCCCAGGCAGTGTGACACCAGGGGAAAGACCCTACATGGAGAGACAGAAGAGCCAGGATCTACTTCCAATTCTGCCACTAGTACACTAAATGACAGCTTTTCTGAGCCTCAGTTCTATAAAGTGCAGGGCTAGACATTCATTGCAGCTCGAATATTCTGTATGGAAAGACTCAGCTGAGCAAACCAGCTTGTCCCTTAAAATGTACCTTTGCTACTGCCCAGATGTGGAGGATTTTAGCAAACGAGAACAACTGCTCTTTTAACTAAGAGGTCCTACCCCTGGAAACCCATAGGGCCAATGACTTGAACCACAATGATGTAACAGGTATCCTAAAGATCAAAGGTGAACCTAAGAAAGCGATGTGGGAAGATCAATTACTAACTACACTAAACAAAGACTCTTCTGGGGAGGCTGTCAAACTAAAAAGATGAAACATGAAACAGTAACTGGCTAAATTAGCAAAATGGTTAGACAACAATTAGCCTGATGCACTTCAACTTATAAGGAAAAAAAAAATAGCCAGAAAATTCCCTGCGATGAAACATGAAACAGTAACTGGCTAAATTAGCAAAATGGTTAGACAACAATTAGCCTGATACACTTCAACTTATAAGGAAAAAAAAAATAGCCAGAAAATTCCCTGCTGAGGGCCGGCCCGGTGGCGCACTGCTGCAGTGCGCCGCTTGGGAAGTGCGGCGGCGCTCCCTCCAAGGGTTCGGATCCCACATACAGACCGGCCACTCACTGGCTGAGCGAGGAGCGGGGGCAACACCGAGGGTTGCGATCCCGTTGCCGGTCCCGGTCCGGTATGGGCGCGACACTGAGGGTTGCGATCCGTTGCCGGTCACGAAAAAAGACAAAAAGACAAAAAAAAAAAAAAGAAAATTCCCTGCTGAAATTGTGTCCTTGCTGCCTGTGTTGTCCTAGATTTTATACGTGATTTTGTACCTAATCTCTATGATGTAAATACTTTCCATTGTAAAAAATGTAAATATTAATTATATATTTTGTTTCATCTTTTCTAAAAAGGAAGTTGATCCAAGCAATAAATTACAAATTACAAATTATTTACATCTTGTTCTTTTCTTTTTCTGTTTTTTTTTTTTTTTTTTTTTTTTTTTTTTTTTTTTTTTTACAAATTATATACCTTGGGCTGGCCAGTTAGCTCAGTTGGTTAGAGGGTGGTGCTGATAACACCAAGGCCAGGGTTCAATCCCTGTACCAGCCACCAGCTGCCAAAACCAAAAAAAAGAAGAAATTATATACCTTTACTTTAATATCCTTCATAAGGGAAAGAGTTCCATGATTAAAGAGAGACTTTATTCCTAACTAATGAAAGTAAGATGGGGACACATAAAGAGGAAAAGATTAGGGGTCAGGAGAGTGGGTTATAGTTCTGACTCTTTCATTAACAGATGTGGGACCCTGACTAAGTCCCTTAACCTTTGAAGCTTCATCTAAAACTGAAAACAGCTGCCAGATGTTTTAAAACTCAACAAGGTAACAGATGCAAAATACTTTGAAAGTAAAAAGTTGTACTCAAAGGCATGGAATTACCAAGTCTTAACAGTCAATGTGTCCATTGGTTGGGGGATGGACATTTTATATATGGGATATTTCCATTTAGTATTTTATTTTATTTGAATTCCATTTAGGTACAAAACCAAAAAGAAATTGAGTGTAAAGTTAACTTCTGTTAGTACTTATAAAGATCCATGATTAATCACCATAATTACTTTATGAGCTTTAAAAACATTTGCAGAAGAAATAAGTTTCAACAATTTTTATCAAAACACCTAAGGGTACGGGCTGGCCCGGTGGCGCACTGCTACAGTGCGCCGCTTGGGAGCGCTACCGCGCTCCCACCAAGGGTTCGGATCCCACATACAGACCGGTTCCCGCTCACTGGCTGGGCGAGGTGTGGGCACGACACCGAGGGTTGCGATCCGTTGCCAGACACGAAAAAAGACAAAAAAAGGAAAAAAAAAAACACCTAAGGGTGAATATGATCTTCGTTTGACCAAAATTTCTTCAGCAGTGTCTAACATCCTGTATTGAAGGCTTTTTTCAAGGCAGAAATATAATCAAATGACCGGGAATTGACTATCCAGTGGGCAGGAATCCCAAGGAATGTCCTAGGCAAACTCTACTTTAGGGCCAAGGAAATCCTGAATATAACTACACCAAACTGACATGTGCCTTTTATCCTTTGTGAATGACCAAAGAGAAGCAATACAATTCTAAAGGAAGCCATGATGACTGCCAGGTTGCTTCCCACTTTAACAGACCAAAAGGCTTGACCTTGCATGCTTGCCATGTCAAAGTAGAGAGAAGAAATTGAGAACTTATGTGACTCACCCAAGGTCACTCAACATTATGTCCCCTCCAGCTCATGAGAAAAACAGCTAGGGATAATGGGACCGTCCAGGCTCTTCCCTGGAGCTGTGGTCCCACCCCCTCTGGCTGCAGCTCTAGCTGAGGGACAGGAAGGGCAGGTGGCAGGAAACTTGCTGCATTTGTCTTTCAGTCACCTACAGGTACTCCATCTTCTTCTTAGACCATCAGAAATACAATCACTGCTTTGTACAATTTGGGGGTTGGTGGGGGAGGGGGCAGGGGGTCCCCTGAAAGTAAATGCTTCCACCTCTCCTCCTTTTCCAGAAAGTAGGGTGAAGCTGGGACCCTGGAGATGTGTGTTCCAATTCTGGCTCTGCCATTAAATGTGACCATGAGCCCTTTCCGCTCTGAAGTGCTAGTACTGGGGTGAAGAATATACAAGGGTACTTCAAAAAGTGTGTGGAAAAATAGAATGAAAACATAATACTAATTTTTCCATGAACTTTTTGACATACCCTTGTAAATGCACCTTCTCCATTTTCTCTTTCCTGACTTTTCCTTTCCCACTGCTGGCTCTGACCTTCTATCAGATCCTAAATGCAAAACTGGTAAAACAGGAAGGTACTTTAGATACACAGCCTTGTGATTCCCAATCAATGAACCCAACAGTTCAGAAAATAGTATTTAAAGAAAAAGATTTAAGCTGTGTTTTGTTTAAAATGACTGATGTTTAAAAGTTCTATTTAAAAAGTCTCCAGAATGTTGATCTGTGTAACCAAATCTCAGAAAGACGGGAAGAAAGAGTGGCTGAACATTCCAAAAGCAATCAGGCAACAGAAGGATTTTATGTTAAAACATAATGTTCAGAAAAAGGTAAAATCATATTTTCATACAGATATAAAAATGGACACATGTTAAAGATTTTATTTGTCTTATATGATTAGGGAACCAGACAGATGTTTTTACCAGTTCAGAAGAAAAGTTAAAAAAAAAACACAAATTCATATGGAGTAAAGGAACATTGAGATGAATTGCAAATGGAAACAAAGTCAATTATCACTATAGGATGGAACAGAATTTACATACCTGTCAGTTACCTATAAGTTACAAAAGGCTGCAAAATAGCTGAAAGACAATTAGCAGGTCTAGAACCTGATAACCCAGAGGATATTCTATAATCAAGGCATAATCTTCCATTGAAACACAAAATATTTTTCCTACAATTGTAAAGCAATGCTCTACTTTATTAAATACCCAGACCTATTTCACAGACATTAAAACATACCATCGGGCCGGCCCGGTGGTGCACTGGATAGTGCGCCACTTGGGAAGCGTGGCGGCGCTCCCACCCAAGGGTTCGGATCCCACATACAGACCGGTTCCCGCTCACTGGCTGAGCGAGGTGCGGGAGCAACACCGAGGGTTGCAATCCCGTTGCCGGTCCCCGGCCCGGTACAGGGGCAACACTGAGGGTTGCGATCCGTTGCCGGACACGGAAAAAGACAAAAGACAAAAATAAATAAATAAATAAATAAATACCATCATTTCCAACTCATGCATTATGCTGGTAAATGTGCAATCAGAAAAACCCTTGGGCAGATATTGATGGAGCTCTGTATTTGAGTGTTAACCTTCTTGACCTCTGAATTCTCTGAGCTCTTGCCCTCTCTCTAGTCATTGTCTGCAACCCACTCCCCATCCCCATTTAGCTTGGGGCTAAGAATTCTTGACATAAATAACCAACTCTGTGGAGCTGATCAAAAGCAGATGTGGTAAAGGATGCCGGCCCTGGATCTCATAGCACTCATCACTGGGTGAGCAATAAATCTCTAAGTTTATATGGCTAGAGTCTTTCCTCTGAATTAAAGGCCCCTAACCCTTCACATCTGTGGCTGTTAACTGAGAAGAAACTCTCTGCTCCTGGCCCCTTTATTCAATGTGCTGACAGTCAAGATGCTCTTAGAATAATGAATTGCAGTCTCTCTTTTTTGACATCATCGTGTCCCGTTCAATGATACCTCATGCATATCATCCACCTTGTCTTATTAATAAGGCTGGCAGAATCTCAGCATCTTAGTCCTGGAGACATGAACTATATCTCCCACATCCCTTTTTCCAGTATTAATTTAACTAATGTGGCCACTGTATTCTTGCCATTGCCAAACAGTGGCTTCCTTAGCATTGCTAAGGAATGATCCTTAGCATTGGATCATTTCATGTTTAAATAATAAGTCAGAATATTCATTCAAGATGTGGCTATGGCACTAACAAGTTATGTGGCCTTCACCAACCCTTTATCTCCCAAGGTTTCTACTTCATAAAGGTGAAGACACTGAACTCCAAATCTCTTCAGATACTATTGTGGTATATGGTGATAGCTGGAGATATATTGTGGCCATTGACATTTTTAGTATGATGTGACCACGTTGCTGTTGACAGCTGTAAGTGTAGTTGAAAAAGGCAGTGTACAACCTCTCAGAGATAAGATTTGTGAGGTGGGGATGGTGGAGAGATTGGTTTGGATAGCCGCAACCACGTAGAGATCTCTTTCCTAGTTCATGCATCATTTGAGAAAGCAGTGAATTCCTCAAAATGAGTTGTTACATGGCATTGCCAGGGACTTGAGTTTAAACAGGCCTTGAGGAGTTTGGGTGTTGGATATTCCAAAAGCATATTTTTTTTATTGAAACATAATTGATTATACATATTTGTGGGGTACAGGGTTGAATATCAATACCTGTGTACAATATGTGATTGTCAAATCAGGATAATTAATATATTCATCGTTACAAAATGTAATCATTTTTGTGATCCTTTACCAATTTCTCACTAACCCCCTCTCCCCTTGCCCTTTTCCCACCTCTAGTAACCACAGCTCTGTTCTCTCCTTTTGAAATTTCAACATATTATTATGATCATTTTATCTTTCTTACTTTTATTTATTTTTTAGGTCCCACTTATAAGTGAGGACATGGGGTATTTCTCTTTCTGTGCCTGGCTTATTTCACTTAGCATAATTTTCTCCAAGCTCATCCATGTTGCAAATGGCAGAATTTCATTATTTTTTTATGACTGAGTAGTATTCCATTGTGTATACATACCACATTTCTTTATCCAGTCATCCATCTATGGACATTTATATCGGTTCCATCTCTTGGCTACTGTAAATAGAATGGCAATAAACATGGGAGTACACATTCCATTGTGTATACATACCACATTTCTTTATCCAGTCATCCATCTATGGACATTTATATCAGTTCCATCTCTTGGCTACTGTAAATAGAATGGCAATAAACATGGGAGTACACGTATCCCTTCAACACGATGATTTCCATTCCTTTGGGTATAGATCCAGCAGTGAGATTGCTGGATTGTATGGCAGTTCTATCTGTAGTTGTTTGAGAAATTTCCATACTGTTTTCCATAATGGCTGCACTAATTTACAGTCCCATCAACAGTGTAGGAAGATTCCCCTTTACCCACATCCTCGTCAGCATCTATTATTCTTTGTTTTTTTGTTTTTTTGATAATAGTCAGTCTAACTGGGGTGAGATAATATATTGATATGGTTTTGATTTGCATTTCCCTGATCCTTAGTGATGCTGAGTATTTTTCAACATCACTATCTCTTGGCCATTTGTATATCTTCCTTTGACAAATGTCTATTCAGCTCCTTTGCCCATTTTTTAATCAGGTTACTTGTTTTTTCACCATTAAGTTGTTTGAGTTCCATGTATATTCTGGGTATTAATCCCTTGTTGGATGCATAGTTTGCAAATATTTTCTCCCACTCTGTAGCTTGTCTTTTCACTCTGTTGATCATTTCTTCCAAAAGTAGATTATTTATTTCCCTGGCTTTTGAAGAGTGAGGGTGGGTTATGCTGAGTTAAATACACTCTTGTCCATCCCTCTACCTCCAAATTCTTAATCCAACAAGAATTTGGCAACACTAAATTTAAGAATACAATGTACTGGAGAAAGTACATTCAACAAAAACACTGGCATATACTCTTCAAAACTATCAATGTCATGAAAGACAAAGAAAGGCTGAGGAACTGATCCACACTAACAAAGAGTAAAAATTAAAAAGACATGAAAACTAAATGTATTCTGTGCCAGAAAAAATGCCATAAAGTTTATTATAGGGTAGTTGGCAACATTTAAATATTGTCTAAGGTTATGTAAGTGAATATTCTTGCCCTTGGTAAATACACACAGAAGTATTTAGATATAAAGGGAAAGGATGTCTACAGCTTGCTCTCAAATACTTCACGAAAAAAATAGAAATAAAGAGAAAAATAAAATAATAAAACAAATGTGGGAAATAAAACAAATGTTGGTAAATCTGGATAAAGGGTATGCAGGAGTTCTTTATACTGTTGTAATTTTCCCTTGCGTTGAAATTATTTCAAAAAATATATTAATGTAGAAATAATTTCAAAGTTCTCAGACAAAACAATTTTGAGCCTAAATTCTACATACAATCAAACTATTATTCAAGTGTTAGAACAAAATAAAGACATCCTGTTTGGACTGCAGGACTCCGAGTATTTCTTAGACCGTAAACTCTCACTGAAATTAATACTACAAAATGTACTCCAGCATAAATAAGAAATGGGATACAAGAAACTATTATTTATGAGCATAGACATTAGTAATACATAGAGTTAAGCTTAAATAACTGTCATTGTTTTATTGATAGACTCTAGAACAACAGCAGCAAAAAAATCCCAAATGGCCTCAGCAGAGAAAGTGGTAGAGATCTGGGAAAGGAGAAAATAAAATCATGCCCAGTTTATTCCTTAATCTGAATAAAGAGGAAGATAAAAACACTGATTAACTGTGGGTATACATAGTAAATGCTGTGTGCAAAAAATTGAAAGGTATCCAGGGTAACATCACCACGAATGGTGGAGTAGGGAGCTCCGAACATTCTCTCCCCCATAAAATCAGCTAGAACAATGGCAAAAATAGGATTGACATATTCAGAACTCTGGGAAAGGCCTACAGCAATCCAAGGAGGATTTATTCAAGAATACTGGCTGAAACTTGGTAAGAACAGAGCTTGCGGAGGCTTTAACTTGCCCTATTTCCATCCCACTTAGCTCAGCAGTAAACTTGAAAATAAGCAGCTGACAGCCACTATGCGTGGGAATGGGGGTGAGAATGTGAGAGGCAGAACCATGTTGGAGCTTGCTGAAGGCCATGTATCCAGAGAATTGTGATTACTTAACTTGTCTGGTCACTCCCAGAAAGACCCTATTCACGAGGCTATTTTTATTTGACCTGTCTAGGAGTTAAGCCAGTGCAAATAGCCTCTTTTCCAGGAGAATCTGTCAGAAACAATCAGCAGTAGCTGTTTAACATTGTGGTTGCCTGGATGGTGGGTAACAGTTGAGACAAATGATAGCCTAACCAAAAACTTTAAAAGGAAAGATCTAGGGAATGAGATATCCTGGTATTCTGGAAGGCAACATGCATGCACAAGGCTGTACACATGCTCAGGAAAGACCTGAGAAGGCCCTACACTAGGCAGCCTGGTCTCCCTGTCAACTGCCTGACTGAATGTTAAAGCCATGTCCCCACATGCACACAGAGACCCTTAGCAAAGAATGGAAGGCTTATGGGTTGTAGCCATTTGAAAAATTTCTGTCTAATCATTAGCTGATATCTAAGTTAACTGGGCAGAGACTTCAGTGGCTCACATGAAAAAGAATACAGACTTTATAGAATTATTCCAGAAAATCACTTAAAAAAAAAAAAACAATAACAACAGCAACAATAAATCAGGAGGAGAGGGGGGATTTGATTTCCAGGAAGACACTTAATATTATTTAATGTTGTTTCAATAAAAATATAAAGATATGCAAAAATAAAAAAAGAAAGATCACCAACAGGAAAAAAGCAGGCAATAGAAACTATCCCTGCAGAAGCTCAGATGTTGGACTTACTAGGCAAAGGCATTAAAACCCCTATTTTAGATATGTTCAAAGAGCTAAAGCAAACCATTGCTAAACAACTAAAGTAAAATATAAAAACAATATCTCATCATACAGAGAATATGAATAAAATGATAAAAATGTATAAAAGAACAATAGAAATTCTGGCGTTAAAAAAATGCAACTGGGGCCGACCCCTTGGCTCACTCGGGAGAGTGCAGCGCTGGGAGCACTGCAGCGCTCCCACCGCGGGTTCAGATCCTATATAGGGATGGCCAGTCCGCTCACTGGCTGAGCGCGGTCACAAAAAAAGGACAAAAAAAAAAAATGTAACTGAAATGAGAAATTCACTAATGGAGTTCAATGGCAGATATGTGCATACAAAAGAAATAATCAGCAAACTAGAAGATAGGTCAATTGAGAATATCCATTCTGAGGAACAAAAAGAAAAAAAAAATGAATAAAAGTAAATAAGCCTCAGGGACATGTGGGAAACCATCACATTTACCAACATATGCAAAATGAGAATCCAAGAAGAGAAAGAGAAAGGGACAGAAAGGATATATAAAGAAATAACACCAAAAGGGAGATGTAAATAATGTCTTATCAATAATTTCATTAAGTGAAAATGAACTAAACATGCCAATTAAAACATAGAGATTGTCAAAATGGAAAAAAAAAAACCTAAATATATGTTGTCTATAAGGGATGCATTTTCAATTCAAAGACATAAATAGATTGAAAGTAAAAGGATGGGGAAAGATATACCATCCAAACAGTAATCAAAAGGGAACTGGAGTGGGTATACTAATATTAAACAAAAAAACCTCTAAGACACAAATTGTTACTAAAGACAAAGAAGGACATTTAAAAATGATAAAAGAGTTAATCCATCAAGAAGATATGACAAGTAAAAACGTATATATCCCTAAAAACAGATCTCCAAATACGTAAGTTAAAATCTGACAGATTGAAGAAAAAACAGACTATTAAAAAATAATGGTCGAGGGTCGGCCCAGTGGTGCACTGCTACAGTGCGCCACTTGTTCTAAGACACAAATTGTTACTAAAGACAAAGAAGGACATTTAAAAATGATAAAAGAGTTAATCCATCAAGAAGATATGACAAGTACAAACGTATATATCCCTAAAAACAGCTCTCCAAATACGTAAGTTAAAATCTGACAGATTGAAGAAAAAACAGACTATTAAAAAATAATGGTCGGAAACTTCAATATCTCACTTTTGATAATGCGTGAAAAAACAAAGCAGAAGTTCAACAAGGTAATAGAATACTTGAGCAACGTGATAAACAAAGTAGACCTTACAGTCATCTATGAAACACTCCATCTAACAATAGCAGAATACACACTTTTCTCAAGTACGCATGGAACATTCTCAAGGATAGACCATATGATAGGCCACAAAATAAATATCAATAAATTTTAAAAGATCAAAATGATACAGAATATGTTCTCTCACTACAATTAAATTTAATTAGAAATCAATAACAAAAGGAAATTTGGAAAATTCACAAATATTTGGAAATTAAACAACACGCTTCTAAATAATCAATAGGTCAAAGAGAAGTTAAAAGAAAAATAGAAAATACTTTGAGATGAATGAAAACTACAACACAACATACCAAAACTTATGGGATGCAGCTAAAGCAGTGCTTTGAGGGAAATTTATAGACACAAATGTTTAGACTAAAAAAGGAGAAAAATCTCAATTCAAAAACTTAAATTCTTACCTTAAGAAAATATAAAAAGGACTAACTAAATCCAAAGAAAACAGAAAGATAAATAATAAAGAGAAGGTCATAAATTAATAAAACAGAGGGTAGAAAAATAATAGAGAAAAGCATTGAAAACAAACATTGGTTGTTTTAAAATATCAACAAAATTGATAAACCTTTAGCTAGACTGACAAAGAAAAAAGAGAAAATACTCAGTTACTAAAATCAGAGAGAAAGAGGGACATTATCACCAATCTTACAGAAATAAAAAGGAGCATAAGGGAATATGAGTTATTTATGCCAACAAATTAGATAACCTAAATTAAATGGACAAATCTAGAGACACAAACTATCAAAACTGACTCAAGAAGAAATACAATAAGGAGATTAAATTAGCAATTTTAAAACTTCTCACAAGGAAAAGCCCAGAAACAGATGGCTTTATTGGTGAATTCATTTAAAGAAATATGAATATTAATACCAATCCTTCACAGACTCTTCCCCCCAAAAAAGAGAAAGAACACTTTCCAGCTCATTTTATGAGGTCAGTATTACCCTGATACCAAAACCAAAGACATTACTGAAGAAGAAAACTATAGACCATATCCTAATGAATATGGATGCAAAAATCATGAACATGATACTAGCAAATTGAATCTAGCAACATATAAAAAGGACTATACAATCTGACCAAGTGGGATTTATCCCAGAAATGTAAGGTTGGTTCAATATATAAAAATCAATTACATTTACAATAGCCTCAAAAAGAATGAAATACTTAGGAATAAATTTAACAGAAGAAGGGCAAGACTTGTACACTGACAACTAAAAAACATCACTGAAAGAAACTAATGAAGACCTAAATAAACAGAAAGATACCCCATGTCCATAGATTAGATTTGATATTGTTATGATAACAATACTCCCCAAACTGATTTGTATATTCAGTGCAATCCTTGTCAAAATTCCAGCTGCTTCTTTTTGAGAAAATGGACAAGGTGGCCCTAAAATTCAAATGGAAATACAAGGGACACGAAACACTCAAAACAATCTTGAAAAAGAATTAAAGAACTCGTCAAAAAGATGAATAATTGAATTTAAAAAATGATAAATAATTTTAATAGACACTTCTCTAAAGACAATATACAAATGGCCAGTAAGCACATGAGAAGATGATCAACATGATTAACCATTATGCAAATTAAAACCACAATGCAATACCACTCCATACTCACTGGATGACTATAATAAAAAAAAGATGAAAAAATCAGATAGAAAAAAAAAGATGGAAAAACTAGGTTGTGGAAAATCTGGAACCCTAATAACCTGCCGATGGAAATGTAAAATGGGCTGTTACTTTGGAAAACAGTTTAACAGCTCCTTAAAAAGGTAAGCATATAGTTACCATATGACCCGGAAATCCCACTCCTATATATATATACCGCACAGAATTGAAAACACATGTTACACAAAAACTTATACACTAATGTTCACAGCAACATAATTCATAATAGTCAAAAAATATAAACAACCCAAATGTCTATCAACTAATGAATGGATAAACAAAATATGGTATATCCATACAACAGAATATTACCCCCCCCAAAAATAAATAATAATAGTAATAATAATAATAATAAAGTCCCGATCCATGCTACAGCATGGATGAATCTTGAAAACATAATGTTCAGTGAAAGAAGCCAGATGCAAAAGGTCACTGATGGCATTTGGATGTGTCGTCCCCTCCAAAACTAATGTGGAAATTTGATTTCCAATGTGGCAGTGTTGGAAACTGATTGAGTCATGGGGGCAGATCCCTCATGAATGGATTAATGCTCTCCCTGGGGGAGGAGGGGTAGTGAATGAGTTCTTGCTCTATTAGTTCCCGTGAGACCTGATTGTTTAAAGGACCCTGGCACCTCCTCTCTCTCTGTCTTGCTTCCTCTTGTCATGTGATCTGCTTGTCCCCACCAGCCCCCTGCCACTTTCCACCATGAGTAGAAGCAGCCTGAGGCCCATGCCAGTTGCAGCTGTCCCAGAATCGTAAGCCAAATAAACCTCTCTTCTTTATAAATCACCCAGTTCAGTGTACTTTGGTATAAGCAACACAAAACAGACTAAAATAGTCACATATTGTACAACTTAATTTATATGAAATATCTAGAATAGGAAAAGCCATAGAAGCAAAAGGTAGATCAATGGTTGCTAGGAACTGAGGGTCTTGGAAGGGGAGCTGGGGAGTGACTGCTAATAGGTACAGGGTTCCTTTTGGGGTAGACAAAAATATTCTGGAATTACTGGTAATGGTTGCACAGCTTTGTTGATATATTTTAAAACCCATCAATTTTAAACTTTAAAGGGGCAAGTTTTACATGTGAATTATATATCAATAAAAGTGATA